>NW_009619055.1:34657-64559 GCF_000690535.1 Cariama cristata | reverse complement strand
GGGGTGGTTGGGTCTCCCAAATGAACCGGATGGCTGCCACTCGCATGGACTCCTGTGGGCTCTGCAGGTACGGCAGGGACTGCTGCAGGAACTCCTCTGTTCTGCTGCTGTACTCTGCCAGCTGGAGAGAGCGCAAGGGGACTGAGGGAAGGGTTGGTGCAGACTCTCGCCCTCGGCCATGCGGTCCCTGCACCCAGGACTGGCCTCCCCTGCCAGGACGCCCACGACGCCCAGCCAGCAGCTGGTTGGTACCAGGGTTTGGAGGGAGCAGAGGCCTGGTGCTCCCTGGGGAGCTGCGGTGCCCCTCTGCTGCCAAAGCCCAGCTTGGCCGGAGCTCCGTCAACATCCCCAGGCTCAGGGAGGAAGAGGAGCCTGGAAAAGAGTCCGCAGGGCCTTACGCCCAAAGGAAGGGAGCATCTGTGGGGTGCAGGCTGGCAGTGATGGGCTGCAGCAGTGGGCAGGGACAGACTCCAGGGTTCTGGGTTTTCAGAACATGGTTCGAAGTTACATTAACCATTTTACAAGAGAACAGATCACTAGAGCTACTGGCAAGTACATTGCAGGTTTTATATATGAAAGGAATGAACTAAAAGCACAATTTTCACATTCAAGACATACAAATGACATAGGAAAAAATAATTTCTAGAAAGAAAACTTATCTCAATAATTTATGGTGCAAGCTAACTGCCATGGAAGTCAATGAAAGCCTGAGACCTCTATAAACTTTTTAACAGGAAAACACAAATATTTCCGCATGTAAACAAGTAACACTGCTATTGGTAGTGCTGTATCTCCCAGGATCATGTAATGCACAGCATACAGTAAAGTTAGGCCATCTGAAGCAGGAAGAAGAGAGCAGTAACCTTTCTAATAACACCTCATCACAGTTTTCCCTGTAAAACTATTCCATTTGCAGCTACAAAGACAAGCAGAGCAGCAGCTCCAGTAAATGATGCAGGCATGTGCTGGCCTCCTGAGCCAGTCAGCTGCACCCTAAAGTAAAAAACAAGAGCATGTCATAT
The DNA here is from genome assembly GCF_000690535.1 of Cariama cristata. Classification (NCBI taxonomy): domain Eukaryota; kingdom Metazoa; phylum Chordata; class Aves; order Cariamiformes; family Cariamidae; genus Cariama; species Cariama cristata. The sequence continues at coordinate 63,537 of NW_009619055.1, read as the reverse complement.
CTCTCTACTGAAGCAAACACCAAAACACACAACATGGTCTTGTCTTGTCTTCACCGTCTTGGACCAACATGTTTTCACAGCAGACATGGACTGGAAGATGCTCTTGTACACAGAGGCAGGCCTGCACACAGGCTTTGGTTTCTAGCCAGGCAGCAGATGCCTGTATTTGCACTGGTCAATGTAAATTGACCAGTGACTCACCTGGGGAGTGTTCTGCTTCAGCAGCAATTCCCTCTCCACCTACCCAATTACTCATCTGGAGACCTCACGTGAGCACCCGTATATTCAGCCTGACAGCCCTCAGACTAGCTGCAAGTCACGGTAAAGCCTATGGACTATGATAGCCAGCCAAAAGGAAAATACCTAAACCTTCAAAACCAAACATCTTGGGAGATTGTTTCTAGGCACTGAGGATGAAGACGGATACAATGCTTTGCAGGGTAAATAAATGCCATTTGTAGCGGTTTCCCTTTAGTTGGTAGTGCACTCAGCTGTACCACACAAAACGCCACAGAATTCAGCTGCTATTTTAGGCAGAAAGCAGAAACAGCAACCTCACCATAGCAAGCATCACAGTCTTTAAAGCTGGACAACAACCTGTTCTCCATTTCAATATGCAAACATCTGCAAACAGATGTCTGAGAAAGTCAAATGAATTCCAGTGCCCCCAGTATACAAATTATCACTGAACAAACAAGCAAGGATCACACACAAGGCCTTTGGAAACATTTCCTAGATTAATTAAGTCTCTTCCATGTGAGGGAATGGAATAGCTGAGCTTCTGCATTGCTGCACAGTTCCAGGTAGAGCAGGAAGAAGTACATGCTGTTCATGTAGAGTCTGAGACGTAGCGCAGGATTGGACCAAAGGCTGTCGTTCCTCTGGGGGACGATGCTGAAATACACTGTATTCGGGCATGCCAGCATTAGAGACCTCAGCAGGTCGGACAGACAGGCCACGCAAGTAACAAGCTACTATATGAAGGAAAGGGAAGGGAGATTGATTCATTAAGACAAGCAATTAGTGGCTAAAGGAAACCTATGAACAGGCCCCTTTGAGTGAAATTGAAAAGTAAAGCGATTTTGGCAGCAGCAGCAGCACTCTTAGAATTAGGAGTGCTTTTTAACAGCAGCTGACAAGGACTAATTGCTGCCATTGAACATCAGGGGAGATGAGGAAACAGGAAAGCTTGGGTAACATGGGAGTCCTGCCAGGAGATAACAGTCATCTTAATGTTTTACCATCATCTTGCAACAAGCAGAAAGGGCTGTTTTATCAAAAAGATAAAAAATGAAAAAAATCCTAATGAATCCGGCTGAGACGTTGACACTGGTGGATCAGTTACCGTTTCCTTGGTGGCTACTGCCAGCGCAAAGAAATTATTCTTGATGAATCGGAACCTGTGTGAGCAGAAGAAAAAAATTTTAGAGTAGAGCTCCTAACGCACCTCAACATTTTGCTTCATCCTCGTGACATCAGCTTGGAAAATTGGATGTTTTGTGCAACACTCGGGATCAAGGAGCTCTTTGCAGCACCCATCCAGAACATAGTGTCTCAGCGGAGTAGCAGAGATGCCAGCTGTCAGGAAGCGAAAGCAAAAGGAACACCTGCAGGCAGAGTACCTGGAATGGCCAATCCAGCATCTCGTATTGAAGACGGTCAGCGCGGATACAAGTACTCCCTTTCAGATGAGACAGCACAATGCACACATTTGCTTCCTGTGAGACACTAACCTCTCTGTTCACACCATGACGTGAATACTGTGGACTGGCAAGGCTCAGCTTCATAGTCAGGACAGCTCACACACAAAACGCTTTGATCACAGCTGGGATGCCATCTAGAGAATCTACCAGCTATAAACTGGAAAGGGACTCCATCTTTTCAAGGCACTTATTATCTATAGTGAGAGGTTGTTTCCACAAGCTCTATCATAAACAGGTACCTTCTTTCCCAGGCTAACTACTTCATTCACTCCTTTCTACAGATTATGTCATTAAGCCTTCCAGTTCCTCTTGTCACTGTTCTGAATACTCTCCAGCCACTCCATCACCTTCCTTGAAGCTCAGTGCTAATACTGGATGCTGTACACCCAACAGAGGATTCATTGCACTATAAGCAGCAGGAGGATCACTTCATACATCTCACAGACCACAAAACACTAGCTATTTAATATTCCATTTCAGATACTTTTCTGCAGAACTGCTATCTCATCAGATTTTCCCCCATTTTGTGCCTGTGTAGCCAGTAATTCCCAGGTAACTGAAAAATTTGCATTTGTTCTTACTGAATTGCAATCTATTTCTCAGCCAAACCGCAGCTTCCTTTGATCTCAGCCGGCGCTGTTTTGAGCAGGGTTAGACTAGATGATCTCCAGAGTTCCATTATTTTACAGCCTATTCTCTAGGTGACTTGGAGTTTACTGGATCCAAGAAAAAGCTCAGTAACTGGTGGTCCTTGCAGGTTTTATTAGGCAGTTGCAAGTCACTCATAACTAAGCTGAACTTCAGGTCAAGTGAATGTGAATTTATCCCTGAAAAACAGTGAGACAACTGATTCAGGAACATCTGGCACAGGTGTAAGTTGTCTTGCAGAAAAACCCCCTAAGGGAGAAGGAGTCAGGCTCTAAAGTTCAGGCTGATCAAGTCATTCCAGATCATCCTTGTCAACAGCTAGACTTCTTAACCCGCCGTCCTTAAAGATGACAGCGTTCTCTGCATCCATCAATATTCTGTCTGGCTTTCACATCCCCCTGGAATCTGTGGCTCCAACCCAGTTCTTCTGCAGAACTTGATGAAAACGGACACAAGGCTCATGACTAGACGCTGAACTGCAGCTCTGGAGACTTTGGGACAACTCTTCACTCTACAGTTTATTGTATAGGACATAGGAAGGCTACAGTGATCCGTCGTAATGCCCCACTTTGACAGTGGGGAAATAAACCTTATTCCTACTCACAATTCCGTCTTTTCTATTTGGCTCTTACGTTCTTCAGAGTTAAAATGAACCAACTCTAAAGGATCCAGCACAGCAGTTCCTGATTTTCCAGAGAACCTCCAGCATAAAGACAACTAAAATAACCTTGGGCTATTCACAGATTTTCAAAGGCAAGGATATTTTAAACTGTGCCAAAAATTGTTAGAAACACCAGATGGAAAATTATATTTTTCAGAAAAAACAAATGAGGAAGAGAATTTAGCTCTTCTTTCTTTCCCAATATTAGACAACATCAATACAAGCATCAATTAATACTCACTCTTCTTCCAGAGACATACCGATTTAACATCACAAATGCGGATAACTCATTCAAGTCAGAGAATGGATTTAGAGAGGGCTTACCCTGCTCAGGTAGCTGCTCTTGGATTTCAGCTGCATTCACTTGATTTTGCTAGAAATCTCCTTTAGAAGTCCTTTCAAATCAGAGAGCTTGAAAATTAAAAAAAAAAAAGCAGCTTTGTTTATGTAAAGTCAATGTAACTTATTCCAACAGATGATTTCAGCTTAGGATGAAGGGAAAGGAAAAGAACAAAACAAGCAAGCAGCAGTAAGCACCTTGAAATACCCTAGAAAACACCACACAACATCAGCAACAACAGGCATAAAAGCCCTTATCTGAACTCCTGCCTCCCTGGCTACCCTGTGGATGCCAGCCACTACTTCGAAAGCAATAACTGACTGCTTTTTGTATTCAGTAGTCACACTGGGGTGGCAAATGAAGCAGTGTTAATATTGCTTTTCACAGGAAAGCAATGCTAATAAGTAATATGAGTAACAAGTAATTGCCTCTCCAAATATTATACCAAATGCAACAGTGCTTGAAAGGACACTCCCAATTACAGTTTTCATCAATGCAATTAATGCAGGGAGCCCTAATGCATATGTATTTCACCTAGTTAACAAGTAGGCATCACGACGGCTACAAACTCCCAACTACACTCCATCTCCTTGTGCTCTGTTTCAAAAGGGAGACTGCAGATCAGTGGAGTTTTGTGGAGCATTCATTCTGACACATGGAGCTGCCCTCAAACCCTTCCCGTGCCATAACTGAAGGCAGTGATTCCTCAGGATATTCATTTTAAGTTTAAAGAAAAGTTTACCCCATGATCAAGGCTCACACCTAGGACTCAGTTACAGCCTCAAACTTGGTTTTAGGACATCATCTCAAGTGAGAGCCAGCAAGATATCCCTGGGGTGCCTTGCTCTCAAGGACACGACTCCTAAGCACTGGTCTCAGTACATTTCAGTCACTAAAGCTGAAAGCACGAATAGACAAAACAGCTTGCTGTAAGATACTCCCTCACAGAATAAAAAGCACAATTTGGGCATTACTTTTCAGTAGAGAATTAAGGTTATCGCGTTTCCTTTCAGTTTCAAGAGGAGCATCACTAGACACATACTTGGTCACTCACCATTTCCATTTCAGTCTTGAAAGCAAGCTATTATTTTGAGTTCTAAATTACCTGACAACAATCAAAAAAAAAGTATTTTGAAGTGTATGTGGGCCTTTTCAACCTGGGACTTCTAAAGAGTCTGTTCTTCACACTAAAGCAACTCCCCACTTCAAAGGCAAAATACATAATTCGATCAAGTCTCAAAAATCCCATTCTGAAGGTCTTTTCAGTCTCACAGTTGCAAAAAGGATACTTGTATGACTATTCTGATAATGACGTGCTCACTAGTATATCGGTAGCTTTATATTGCCTCAACACAGTATGTTTCTGTGAATCAGATGAGAGTCGGTCATTTTAATCGTAATTAAAGGTCTTCCTACCCTGCAATATGTATGGACCATCCTTTGTTTACCTAGCAGGTGTTGACTTTGCTATCTGAAGCACCACCAGGCTTGCCACAATATATCAGAACTGCCACTTCATTTTATAAGCAGAAGTTAAACAACAACAACAGAAAAGAAGGATTAATTACCTCATGCCTTCATTTTTACTTCTATTCCATCCAATAATAAATATTGAGAAACACTTCTTCAATGCTAAGCAAGCATCTTTCTACTTCATTTTCCAAAACAATATGAAGCCACACGTGAAATCAAAGGTGTTAAAAGGAGCACGTTACAAAAGCCCAATAAAATGGGGTCCGAGCAATACTAACAAAGACTACACATGACTCTCGGTGATGCTCATTTTCCTCGTAGACCACTACTTGCTTTACACCAGATAGAAGCACATCCCCCAGAGTAGTCTGAAAGACAAATACCTTTGCATCCAGTTGTCTAAATCGATGCATCATTCTGAAAACAGAGAGAGGAAACAGAAGAAAGGGTTGAGTCCAGGTATTAGAGAAGCCTTGGCTAACCCCCCTGCCCTCTTTGCAAAACTGTGGAGAACTGCTTTGCAGAAGCCTATCTGGAGCAAAGAGATCTAGTCCTCATCTTTGGCTGAAGAGTGGAGCTACGGCAATGAGGTTGTCAGAAAAGTCTCTTTTTGTATGTAGTCAGAGGTCAGCTACAAAACAGATGGTCTGCAGATGCCCCCGCTTAGGAACCCCAGTGTTTCATCTTCCCAAGAAGGCAGGGCTGCAGGTGGTTTGGCATTGGTTTGATTACAAGTATATTAACTAACACATCAATTACTGTTAGTGTTGCGCTGTTCCCATTTTCCTTGTCAAGACACTTCTGCTTCAAGTATAAAAGCTGGGGTTTTTGTATTCGTTTGGCTTCTGATCCAATGCTGAGTGCCTCTGGGTAATCTTAACATAAACACTTACTTGTGGACAGCGATGTCCACAGCAGGGGCAGAGAGGCATGGAAGAGTCTGGTCTCTCCTGTCCATTCTTATCAGCTCTTCCCTTTCATTTGATTTAGGGAAATACTCAAGCTGCTGGAAGCTAGCTACAAAATGAAGCCATCATACACAGCAGGTTGCTGTTCTCTTTTCTATCTTTATATTCCTCTTTCCTCTTCTACTGTTACTCTGAAAACACTGAGGGAGATCCCAAAGATACAGTGTCATGAGCTGGCAGTCAAAGAAGAGTGGTCCAAGTTGCCAAACTTCAAATATCATCATTCCAAATAGCAGCTTCCCCTCCCCAGAGGTCTTTCCTACTCATGCTATTAAGTACTGACCTCCATATAGATTGATGTTGTGAGAATGCTTGATATTGCAGGTCTAACACTAAATAGTCTCTGCTAACAGCATAATTATAGAATCATTTAGGTTGGGAAAGACCTTTAAGATCACCGAGTCCAACCATAAACCTAGCACTGCCAAGCCCACCACTAAGCCATGTCCCTAAGCACCACCTCTATACACCTTTTTAATACCTCCAGGGATGGGGACTCCACCACTTCCCTGGCAGCCTCTTCCAGTGCTTAAAACACTTTTGGTGAAGAAGAAATGTTTCCTAATATTCAGTCTAAACTTCTAATGTTACAAAACTAGTCAGCTATAGCACTGCTTTCCACAAAGACATCTCAAAACACTATACCAAAACAACATTTTCTCCTCTGGTGGAAAAACAGAAAGACCCGAGAACAGAAAACTGAAATAATTTGAGAAATACTGTGACAGACATCTGGAACAAGTCTGTTTAATACATCTACCCAGCTACTGTCTGCATAATATGCCATTATATTGCAATATTGCCATTAGCATTTTACCAGCCCAATCAACTATTTCTGAAGACAGTCTGCAGCAGCGGACAAAAAAAGCCATCATTTTACATAAACATGAAAATAAAAGGCACATTTATGCTGAGTTTATTTATCTACTCATTAGTTTGTAAACATTTAGAGCTGCTGAAAACTTGCCTTCACTAAAAATATTCAACAGAAAGTTAAGAGAGTGAAGACAAAGAAGGGCAGACGTACTCTTCTGAAGAATCATTTGCTTTGGTATTGATTTTGACAAGGTAATTTTCCTTCATGACAGCTTCCCATGCCAGAATTTCATTGTCCTCATTTTTTGAGCCTGGGAAACATATGTGAAGAAAAACAACACTAGATTCAGTTAATTTGTCTTTCCGATGCTAAGGTGCAAAAAGGCTGCATTAGTGCTTGCATTCAGAGGCTAATAATTCCCTTTTCTGCATCCAAAGCATTTGCAGTCCCACTTCCCACCTGTGACACAGCTCTGACAAACATGACATTAATGCAGTTTACTGTATGCTCCTGGCAACTACAGCTGGTTAAAAAAAAGAAAATATGAATTAAAAAACCAAACAAGCCTCAAAAGTCTTGCTAGAGTATTTTGAGTCTTGGTTAACAGGAGTGCTTTGTGAAATGGCAGCCACTTCAACAGGTACAGGACATTCCACAAAGTTCCTATCTCAGTTCGAGCTTTCCATTTGTTTCTACGTTATCCCATATTGGCTCATTAAGAGTAACAGATAAAAGAACCATGTTGTATGACTTCTTATTGAACTAAAACATTTCAAATGATGAAGAACTGTCTTCTGTAAAAAGCACCTCCTGTTGATGCTGTAGAGTGACACAGAGCAAATCACTTCGAGACATCAGAATCCTCCAGGATAATACTTCTGCATTTTATCCTGTTCCAACAGGACAGCACAAACCACAAGGGTTTTAATACAAAAAAAGTTAGCCAAGACAACAGAAGCCCACAGCTGGCAACTGAAGTTCTTGTTCCTCCACCCAGTGCTCCTCTGACCTCACACAGCCTCAGCCATTCTCCCAGATACCAACAAACATTTAAGCACCCAAATCCCAACCGTTTCCATAAGAGTTAAGCGGAGAAGCCAGGATTTTGCAATAGTCAACACATTAGTGTGCTTTCTCCATGCAGTTCTCAATTTCTGTCACCAGCTCAACCACAATGATATTCTGGCTCTAATTAATTCTTGCATTTGCTTTTAGAACTGCAACATCAACTGTGTATCAGTCGGGCAGAAATATGCTGCCGTTAAGCAATCTCCCCAGCAAGGAAACCAAACAGAGATTTGGGCAGCCAAAACGATTTAGTCAGTGCCAAGGAATTTTATAGCCCAAAGCAGACATCTTTTGCTGAAACTAATAACAAATCCAGCCTGTGCCGCAGGGCAACGGTCAGGTTGCTGATGGATGGGAATAAGTCTGTCAATTAACTCAACTTATCTTCTCTCATCTGCTTCTGAATGGCACTTAAAAAAAAAGAGAACACACTCCATTTGTTGCGGGAAAAGCTTGTTAAAACAATTCATATTTGTGCCCTCTGACAGAGTAAATAAGGGGGAAATGGCTAGAGGACTGACTCAGCCACCCCTGCATTTCTGAGGCGGTTTGCCCATTTGGTCATGCGACTCTAGCCTCTTTCAGTCACTCACTAGCAGGTAGAAGAGTCTCTGAAGATGACCATCCTCTCCTAGGCTGTCCTAGCAGCTACTAGCTGTATTAGCTGGGAGGCTGTAATGGATAGACAAAAAGAAATGCAACTCCAGAAGACAAGAGTGGCAAGCAGAGACTAAGACCACTTCTTGTACTAGTCACCTAAACATTCAGAGCATGCAAGATCAGGGATCTCTGCCACTGGGTAACAGCGCAGGAGGGATGCACTACCAGATGTTAATGACAAATGGGATGGTTTACATTTTCCATGCAGACCATGAAGATGACTTTCAGCTATTGTGGGCTCTGGATTAATTTCTTCAGTGCTCTAATACAAAAAAAAAACCAAACCCTTTCTAAGCTAGGAAGCAGCATAGGCAGCCCTAAACAGATAAGATTAATTTGAAGACTTAATCGATTTACATACATGAGGTAATTCTACCTTGAAACAGCTTGGACAAGAAAGCACTGGATAACTGCACAGTAGTGAAGTAGAGTAGGTCTCATGGTAGAAAACAAAAGCTCTCTAACCAGACCAAAACCAAAGCTACTAGGGGGCAGGGATCACAGCAAAGCTCAACTGGAGTTTTAGCATAAGGAGTTGGGCGTGTAATTGCCCATCTCCCAGAGAGAGCGCACCTTGAGTACTGAAGGCAGATTATGGCTGAGAAGCTTCGATTTGAATCTTACTGAAGAGATTTCCAGCAAGATAGTGGATTTGCGTTTGATAGAGAACATGAATGAGTTGCTCCTTATTTCCAGTACAACCATCTCCCCCGAGGTCTACGTTGCCCTTGAAAATTTCCCACCAAAACTCTAACTTAGGCAGTAAGGAATAATCCAACTCACAACAAATAGATGGCTCTTTACTTTCTTTCTTACAGCAGCATTTGAAACATTTCCTCATCACCATGAATATGTAGGCAAAGATGACGAAAGGGAAGGGGATAGTCAAGCGACTGCAGTATTCTTGGACCAAGAAGTAACGCTGGAACTTCCACACCTGGTCGTTGTTCTCTTGTACCGATCCAACAGTGTAACTAACAGATGAAGGAGGAAAATACATACAGAATTAGTTATCCACCAGAGACCTCTGCCAGAGCCAAGTAACACAGCATTTCTCTTTATTATACTAGTGCATGTTTTTGTAAAGTTATCCTGGAGCTGGTAATTTTTACTGATTAGGAGGTTATTGAGTTTGTCCTCCTTTTTAGAGAGAAATTTGAAAATGGGCAGAAGACAGTAGAAAAAAAACCAACCCTGAAGTTACAAATAAACCAGAAAAAAAAGTAACAGGGAGAAAATACTCCACATATTTTCACTACCTTAGCTCTAGGCAATTTCTTCCAGCCTAGACACACGAGAACAGGATGCTTCTTTGCAAGATACTGTGTCTCATTAATTCATCAGCTAACTTTTTTCTAAGCAAAAAAAAAAAAACAACCACCACAAAACAGGAAAAACACACACTCTAAAAATAGAACATTTACAAAAAATGAAAAGCTCCTGAGATTTTTAGTAGAGGCATTAAGAATGCTCCAGGTATGGATCAAACCTACTGTACTAAGCACTGTACGAACCCAGCAAAGCAACAACCACAAAAGCAAACAGCTCACAGACTGCCTGACCTTTCATTGCTGACATTAAACAGCAGATGGATGCTTCCAAAAAGTCTGTGTTGAGATCCTAACAGATCCTTAAGCGAGATAAGCTAAAAGCTTCACTTGGTAGAAATTATCTTTTGTTTTAGAAGATAAATACAATCTTGAATTTCAGAAGTATCTAAAACGTAATATTCACACTTTTCAGCTAATGCATACTGGATGCAAAGAAAAAGTTGGATTCTCTGTTGTTAAAATTAATATAGAATTCTAATTACAACACACAGAGACACCGATCGGACTGGTGTCTAACAGACAGCAGCATTATTAAAGACTGACAAATACTATGGACACACTAGTCACAGGAGGAGCCACCACAGATTTCACACATTTCTAACTGTATCAAGAAAAAACCCTCTGGGATTGCCGTTTGCCCGCTGGGCTTCCTGACTTCAGTACGATCCAGTGCTCCTGATTAAGTCGTTCAGTCTATTGTTAAAATGAACTACGCAAAGCTCCGAGAGTGTCGTTAGACTATTCACATTAAGTCCTTCCATGTAATAAGCTGAACTGGCAAAAATTAGGTTTTTACCAGCATAAACTACAGCATTTACCATCAGGTGCTGTTAAAATAAGTGTTCTAACAAATATCGAAGGCTTCTAGGGTAGAGCTGGCTTACTGCTGTATTTTCCTTGATAAATGTGAATTGCTTTCACCCTTTCTAGGGAGTATAAGCATTGTCTTCTGTCCCCAGGTCCTGCGTGGGTTAGCAAAATGCACGTACAATAAACAGATATACTGCATCAGTCCTAGCTGCCTTGTCAAAAAATCTGTTTCTATCTGGTTTTGGACCACAGCTCAGCATGGCAAGAAAGATTCAGAGCAGAGGGGAGAGCGGATCCCAAAGCTGAGGTGTTCTCAACTCATCACACTGATACACCTCATCTCAGGCCAGGAAGAACTGGCACTGTCATTCGGAAGGGAGATCCTCTTGAAGCAAACCAAGAGTCCTTCACAGTTCTCATAAATATTCTTATTGCCAAAGCAAATTCCTGCCAAGGTACCATCAAAACCACACAAACATAGCAGACCGCAAGAATGATGCCCAGGGGTTGTAATTTTGTTACGCTGCAAGGGAGTATAAAGCAGAAAAGCAGCAGGGCTGGAAAGAACAGAGCCACAGCACCCATCCAACTGTATTCACGAGTCAGAAGTGAGACAGGGGGGCAACACGCTCCCGAAGTCTCATAAAAAAAAGACTTCCCATTATTAACTTTGTGGCAGAGCTTGCAGTATAAACAAAGATTTCTGGAAGAAGCTGAAGAAATTTTTTTTTTTTGGCAAATCAGTCCTGGCTATGTGATACAGTCAGCAGTTACCAGCACCACATTTCAGGTGTCTGATCCATCAGCATGGTGTAACACCTTACAAGATGCCAGAAAAGGCCTCCTGACTGGTAGGCCCACAGACAAATTACCATATAAAACCAGAGGTGATGGCATTGTTCAAGACCAAGTCCTTTTGTATGGCCCAAGGAGATGCAGCCCATTGCCTGTGGTGTAAGTCAGAACAATAAATAGCGAGCGGTAACAGACTCATCACCACACAGCAGTTCTGGTTAATAAAACCACAGTGTCATAAAAAGACTGCAATAATAACTCATTTATTCAGCCTAGCAAGGTCAGTTGCACAGCAACTCATACTTGGTAAAGCACTGACCCAGCTATCACCCCCTGTGTGAACCACAGGGGTTCGTACTAAGCCCACTGTGCAAAGGATGTATAGAGGAGGAGTAGAAGGACAGGCAGCAACCGAGCCCTAGGACATTGTACCAGTTTTGATCAGACTGCTGTGAGAAATGCTGAATAACCTTGCCTTGGTTCACCTTCTCACATCACACCCTCAACTTGAGAGGTCTCTTTCAAGCTGGGAACCCTGTCCAGACTACTCCCAGCAATTCCTCTGCAAAAGACACAGGCAGGGTCCAAGGGCTGGCTTTCTGCTGTTTTCCAGGACTTCATTCCCTTCCTCAGAGAGATACTGATACAGAGATCACAAGCAAGCGATTGCTCCTTTATTACGTACCCAAACATAGCCACGAGCAGGTTCACAAGGAGGATGTTAGTTGAGAGCATGTAAATGCAGACAAGGGGAATGGTAATCCACTCTGGGAAGCGGGGTTGGTTGTTGGCATCCACCTCCACGCACAAGGGCTTGGACTCGTTCCCAGAAGTGGTGCAGCGGTCAAAGTTGTAGGTGGTACCTCAGAGGGCGAGAATGGAGAGCAAACAGTGAGCCCTCTCCCCCTCTTTCTGTTGGGATCAGCTCCAGGTACTTCCACCGACCACAATACGTGTGGCCTCCTCCTTCCCTGCCTCCCCATCAGACATAAAAACTTGCCTTGTTACTGCTTGGAGGAAAGGGGTCAACACAGGACTGGACAACCACTGAAAGGACAGAGCCTTCCACCCACCCCGGAAAGATTCCCACAGAAGATAGCTACCATCAACATCATCAGGGTACTGGCCAAACATTGCCAGGTACGGCTCGTAGATGACAGATCGAAATATCCACTCCCAGCGGTGCTCATTCTTCCTCAGGATGCCTTGTCTGGCCACTCCAAAGGCCACCATCCACACAGCGAAGAGGAAGAGGAAGAAAAAGACATCTATCATCTGAAAAAGGGCAACAAACGCACGCATCAGGGCCCCACAGTATGCCTGTTGCAAGCCACACGTGGCTTTTCTCCCTCCCTGATTTGATATTAAGGTGGAGAGCAAATATTAGAAAAGCCTCCACAAGTTAGCACCATTTTAATGCACATTTTCAGATCACTGCTCCATAGATTTACAGTCACCAACACACATATGCAAAGAATTGACCGTTCCCACTCAGGGAACTTCAACGATGTTCACACAACCATAAAACCAAGGCACATTTCAGAATATAGGATATCCCCCAGGACATCAGACAGGCTCAACCCACAAAAGGCAGATCCACATACAAAGATTATTTATGCAACAACTGTAGCTGCAGACCCTGCAGCTGAGTGTCAGGTGAAAGCAGCCACCGCTTCTGAAAGTGCCACTCTGGATAGCATCAAATCAGCATTTATTAGTCCAGACACTCTGGCTAACAGTTTTGTGACTTTCTAGCTCTTAAGAGTGTACAGGTAACTCAAGACTGGTAATATCCCAGCTGAGCTTCCCCATTAGTTGCAGACCCACCTCCACCAAGATCTGTCCTTCCACTACCCCAAGTATCTTTACTATTAGACTTACTCAAAAAGTCATCCCTTTTGAAGAAGGCCAAACAAGAGAAAGACGTACAGGGAACAATCCTGTGTTGTTGCTTCCATATCACAAGGTACTCCAGGACCAGGTAATCTCTAGACTTCAGCTTTGCAGCAGTGGTACATGGCAAAATAAAGGCTTTCTGGGTAAGCTGCAGACCATGCTGTTACTCCCATTGTAACCACACAGCTGGTTTTTAAATTTCATATACAAGACTGGCTCTGGGTGACACCCACAAATTCAAGCAGACGTACTCCAGCTCTCCAATGCTCCTCATTCCCACACCTCCAGTAAGCCACATCTGAGTTATATGGAACCCCACTCTCTCCCTATTACCTTTCCCAGTCTGCTAGCAAACATCCCCTCCAGCTACAAAGGACAGAATTACCCGGCCACTCCATGAGAGGCTCCTCACCACCCGCTTCTCCAGTTACTTGTGTGATGGATGCATGGAAGACAGAAATCCGCCTCCTATACCATTTATCATGATTGCCTTGTTTGGGGAACGCTCATGTGAGCAACAAGAGTGATGGAATATACCACTGAAACATTTGAGACACGGAACACAAAAGCTACCAGGAAACAAATTTCTTTGTCTGTTCTTTAGACTGATCTTTATTGTCTCCCTGTGCGGAGGAAGAGAAAAAGGCCCTGCTCTTAATTAGGTCCCATTTAAATCTTAATTAAACCTGTTTAGCAGATTTAAGAGAAGGAGAGAACTTGCTGCCATCATCAGAACAGTGGTGATTTTCACTCTTGAGGGAAAAAAAAAGTGTCACATCATTTATTTAGACTCTCTTGAATAGCTGCCAGAATCTTACCATCCTCTGCAGCATAATAATTTTGGGTCCTAGATTCCTGCTAACTGTGAAAATATGGATCAGCCTCAGAGTGAAAACTATGTAGTCCAAACAGAAGATGACTCTCCCAGAATACCAAGAGCTTTCATCGGATGAGTGAAGCCTGATGGAGACAGCAAGAGAAAGTGAAGAGAAGCGTTGGATAAAGCATGCAGAAATCAGGTCAAAATACAGTGAAAGGGCAAGTGGAAAGCGAGTAACTGGAAACCAGAGCACAGCTATCCAGGGCCCCATGCCTTCTCCCACCCACTCCCAGCTGATGACTGGTGGTAGGACTGGTCAATGCACACCTTGTTTACACCCTTCCTATCTCAGCTACATTGTCGCTGTGTCTCCTCTTCCCCTCTAAAACAATTAAGAGCAAAGAAATTTTGTACCTTTAGCTGCTCTCACAGCCCTCCGAAAACATCACAGTGCAATGACCGCTCTGCTGCACTGAGGCAACAAGAACTAAGTCACAGTTGACTGAATCATTACATCGTAAAATGTGCTTCCATTATTTCTTTGTCATGGTTGTTAACTCATCCATTCATGTAAAACAGCTTACGTGAGCTAATGACATTCTGTTAGACTGCTGTACGTACAATTACAGTCCCCTGAAATACAACACACTAAAGCTCAAAGAGTCCAGATTACCATACTAAACAGTCAATAATAGCAGTCAGGGAAAATCTCAAAGGAGTTCTGACTCTCTGTGATATTAACCATCTTACCCTGCAACTTCGCCTGATATGCTTCATAAAGCCAGTCTTGAAGGCACGGTCATGAAACCTAAGCCTACTTCAGTCATCTAAACGTGCTCATCCAAACCTAAGCATTAAGAAGGGCTGTCCTGCTGGCCCAGAAAGATCCGAGTTTAGGAAAGCCACCTTTCAGCCCAGGGCTAGATTCAACTTCCATGAAACAAAACCCAGGAAATATTACATGCAGGTGTTCCCTTTATTTTCTTTCACTTTATTTATCATCACTTTTTTTTCTTTCTTTATTTGCTTTTACAGATTGAGAGTCAAGACTTGATAGTATTTGGGGCCTTCCTAAAGAACAGGGAGTTTCATGAACATGTCATTTCCCAAAATCTCACTACAGGTTGTAGCCAAAACCTAGAAAGGAAGCAAAACCATACCATGGCCCCAAGAAAAGATACTACTCACCTGAACACAATCCCTGCTATGAAGTAGAAGATTGCTAGTGTATCCATAACATTCCACAGATCTGAGAAATACTTACTGCCGTTCATGTACCACTGGGAAGGAAAAAGAGCATAAAGTAACCACCACACAGCCCTGGCCAGTGACACAGGCACCTCATCGATCTTCCCCATCTCTCTCCCCACTGGATGTCCTCCTGGGTAAATATTCCACCCACTGCAATAGTAAGGATAATTTCCTCGTCCAATTAATTTTTTTGTCACACATAATAGGTACACCAGAGTTCAGATTGCTTTTCATTTCCCCAAAAGGAGGGGTTTTAACATATCCAGCAATGCCAGAAATCACTGGCAACATGTTTTTACTACGAGGACTACGGGTCAAGATTTTCTATGTTTAGAGCTCCTCCCTTAACACATTTTCTCTGGCAGTCCAGATGCCCTAAGCTAATGCTTTCACACTGGGACCAGTTAAGCACATCGGTGACACAAACACTGCACCACAGCGCAGGTTACTGTGCTCAAAGGAGATAATCCAACCACACGCATGCTTGTGCATGGGGAAAAGAAGGAAGTCCTGACAAGAGCCCAGACTGATGTGTTTTGTGCTCACGTGTGCATACACATGCTGCCAGGGGACCTCAGGGTAGGTCATGGTAAGCTCCAGCAGAACTGCTGTCAAACAGGTCACAGGAGTCTCGGTGTGACCCACTAACAGCAGATCAAACACTGAGGGAGGGCAGGAGGGTCACTGTTTCGGGGTAGCTGAAGTATTCTGGCTTCTCTTTCTTCAAAGAGCTCATTTGGTAATCTGTCCCTGGCTAGATACACACGCTTTTGATCAAAGACACAGATTTAATTTATTCTTTTAATTACCTGGCTCTCCATTTCTGAATTGCAAGTCTAGTGAGAATCTCTGCCTGTTCCCAGACTGACTGGTGCTGCACCCTGGATCCAAAGTTTGTGCAAGAGCCAACTTCTGGATCCAACTCAGAGATGACTCATTAGGACAAGTAGTTTAACCAGGAGAAACCTCTGCCAGGCCTGAAGAAATAGTCTCTGAATCATAATTCTTTTTCATTTTCATTGAAATAATCAAAGCTTACTAGAGTACTGATCAGCGAATCTCTCTCTAACTGGCATATCCAAGGAAGGCAATTCTGCTCTCGGTACTTTTACAGGAAACAGAGATCGAGGGGAGTTTTCTTCTAAATGAAGAAGAAGCTCTAAGTAGAGAGCCCCACTTCGTTATTCCAGTTGCATAATTGTTGCATTTTTTTCACAGGATGGGAAGCATTGCTAAAGGCAGAGAGTTGTGGCAGCTACCAGGGGATCAGGCTCAAGATATTACCAGACATTATTTCAGCATCTTGGGACCCACACACACCTTGCTTACTACTTCACGTACCAAAGGTTGAGCACTGAGTGAGGACAGCATGTCTGACATCCACGACATTGGATAGTAACTCCCTAAATCAAACGTAAGTTGTCTTGCTACACGTGATAGTGAAGAGGTGTTTTATGTGAACAGCTAGACGCATATGGTTCAAATGCCTTTCACAAAGCAATAAGCATATCACTGCACTACAGCTGTATTAAATGCAGTAGGTTTAAGCCTGATGCCTCTTGTATTAAGGGCACAATTGTGGATGAAGGAAAGGAAAGAAGTTTTGGTCTAAAGCAGAAAGAGAGAAAACAGAGGCAAATGTGTGTAAACAAGTGAGAACAACTGAGATTGCAGCGCAGTTCAGTCCTTGAAATATCAAGCACTTCCCACCGCTAAGAGTTAACGTGCACAAAGGTTCTGTTCAGATTCTTTCTCCATTTGACGGAGGTCAAACGGGGCTTTTCTGCACACCCCACAAGTCTACCAACTCACCTGGCTGGAGACTACATCCATGTGGCTAAGAAGATAGCAGGAAAAAGGCATCTCCGATTTCACTATTGCCATGACAGCTCTAAATGGGATATGAGAAAGTAGCTCCGGCTAGTTAAATATCTCTAGGACCACCAGAAGTGAAAAAAGGGCCGAGCCAGTGGCTTACAGGCTCAGATACAGTTCAGTTCTCCTCAACGGTGAAACAATCTGCTTTAGATTTGGAACAATGTCTAGTAAGCTGTCACTTCCACAGACACACCAAACTCTAATCAGAGCACTGATTTCTCCCCAAAATTAGTTATCTGACCGCAGCAGCTACAGTGGGACCCCAGGCAACATTACTCTTACTTTTCCATTGATGTGAAAACAAAATCTGAGACATCCCTCTTTTTTTTTTAAATATTAAGGACACAGATACTATTTTGACCGCAGATTTAGACCAACGCACACACACTCTATCTCAGAGGAAGCCAGGGAGAAAGTTTCCTGAGAAGCTTAGAGGACTGGGACACTGCCCTGTGTTCTGTTCCTTAGCAAAATAGGTTTGAAGCCAGGACACTGGCTTACAGTAACTTTAGATCTTCAATTAGTTTTCTGGTTTAGCTGCCTCCACTCCCACAATCAAACTGGTGCTGTCTGGCCACCAATTAATAAGACTACTGGGATCTGAAGCTGTTCTACCTGCTCAGGGTAGTGAGAAATCGTGACAGCGTTAGGAAAAAAAAGTTCCTATCCCTAAGGCTTTGCCCAGGACTTTTGCTGGGTACACACGGGAAGTGCAAGGACAGGTCCAGAGACACCAGAACCTAAATCAGCATTAGCATTTTCATTGCAACAGAGTCTTTTACTTTTCCCCCATTTTCCTTAGCAAGTAAAGTTGCCTTAAATAGGGTACCACCTTGACTATTAAAAAGGAAAAAGACCACACAGCAAGTTAAGCACAGTAACTTCAACACTCAGCAACGTCATTTGAGCTCAGGGAAGAAATGTTATTGCAGGGTGGTCTAATCCAGCAGATCACCCACAGACACTCATGTGGAGACTAATGCCTTACAGGACAATCAGAAAGCAGCATCACAGTGAAACCACACACCAATTTCCCCAGCACCTTCCCACTGTTCGGAACACCGACTGGTAGAGACCAGCTTGCCTGAAAACCAACATATTTCATCTGACCCCTTACATATGAACTGAGAAGAATATCAACTATGTAGCTGGCTATAACGGCAGTCCCGTATGCTGTTCCCACACTACACCAGCACAAGCAATGCAGGCAGACCAAAGCTGGTCCTTGGGATGTAAAACTAGCAAAAAAAATGTATTTACAATTAAAAGATAAACAGAAATACATAATATGTTGCTTACTGGTCAAAAAAAAAAGGGGGGGGTGGGATGTGGAGAAGATCGGCAGGAATCACTTGATCTAGAGGTATGCACCCAAATAAATGTGTTATATCTAATCTATTCTCAACTCCTTTGGCAACTGAAGCCAAGCATTCCTGAGAAATATCTCCACTGGCATCAGCTTACCCACACAGCCTCAAAGTCAATGCACATCCCTCTCGGTGCATGGACACTGCAGCTATTGGGGTACAAGTAGGAATTAAACATCGGGGAAAAATAAAAAATATTCATTGTGCCTTGAGTTGCCTGAGCACATCTCCCAAGAATTGGTTCCACTGTAACTCAGAAGCAGCTCGCACTGGCTCACAGTACTAGGAGGGGAAAAACTACAAGGCTTTTAATCTAGCACTAAACATTTTTGGTCTGCAAGCGCTGCCTACTTGTCTCACTTCATCACAAAGCAGAATGAAGACCAGCACATAAAGGATCATCTCCAGGACAGTAGGTTCCTTCTGGAAATCCATAAGCAATACGTAGGCGAAGAGCAGCAGGAAAGCAATGTAGAAGATGACGTTCCAGGAGAAGACCACAAAGGGGGAAGTGAAGAAAGACACATAATACAAGAAGAGTTTCTTAGTCTTCTCCACAGGCTTTTTCCTGAAGAATTAAAAGAGGGAAAAGGTCTCAAAGCACAGCTTTTACGCCTGGAAACACTTGTGCTCTTCATCAAAGTCAAAATGAAAAAGGTGCAAAGTCTGGCACAGGACATCAGTTTAAAGGCAATGCCATTCTGCACCCACTGACTTCAGGCACACAAGTAAATTGGCACATCTTAACTCCAGATCAGAGAAAGGATGTCATCTATCAAATGCTCATTCAGGCATTAAATATCTTTATTTGAGAGCGATTGAACACTGGGATAGGTTCCCCAGAGTGGCTGTGAAGTCTCCATCCTTGGAGATACCAAAAACCCAACCAGACACAGTCCTGGGCAACCTGCTCTGGTCGACCCTGCTTTGAGCAGGGGGTTGGACTGGATGATCTCCAGAGGTCCCTTCTGGCCTGAATCGCCCTATGTTTCTATGATTAATTGATTTGCTTTGCTTCTACTAATGAGAAACCAGCTGATTACCTGAATGAGATGAAACCACAGCCTATTAAAGGGAAAAAGAACAGACACAATATAATCTTCCAGTTCTTAGTATCTCTTGAAATTTCTCCATACCACTGCTTGGAAAGGAAATTCTGCAGGGAAGAAGAAAATATCCTCATTTGTTCTAACAGCAACAAAAAACCCCAGGAATGCTATTAGAGGACATTTGATTTAGTGAAAACACCCAAAACTTTGAGATTTCAATCAAAATAAGTGGGCTTCCTGTTTCAACAATACAGAAAGCTTTCTGCATCAGTAACAGTGTACCGGTTCCTTAGTCCAGCCGTCCTCCAGTCTACATGAGAAGGAGTACAAAATGAGGCTGAGCAGGATCTGACCTGATTTATAAAGCATTTTATGCTGGGCAATACATCCACACTGTGCACACACAGGAATTGTGCCAAGGGATAAGTTACTTCAGGCAGTCTTTATCACCCAGCTCATTATGATTTACAGCTCTAAATCAAGTCTTCCCCTCCTGACTTAGCATTTGCGGGCAAATCGGTCACCTCTTAATTCAAGAAGAGGAGCCACACAGCCTGTCCCCCACCAGCCACAGTCAGTGCTCTCCAGGATGCATTTCACAGCACAGCAGACACTGGTTCTGTGAGCCACTGCAGGACACAGCTACGCTGCCATCGTGCAAAGCCTGGTGTTCGCAGAGTTGGGAAACCTCCGCCAAAGGCTCTCACTTCCACGAGAACAGCACCTGACCATTGGCCTTTCACAGACTGTTCACGCAGATGCAGTATTTTCACAGCAAGAATATTCACACTTTTTTTTTTTTTTAAGCTGTCCAGATCACAAGAATTACAGTGACCTGTGCACCTTCTTTTCACTGACGTTACCTGTACGCCTGGCTGTGCAATGAACTGCTGGTCTTTAGCTTCCACTGCTAGTTCCAGACAATTGCTCCCTCCCCAGGCTTCACAGGAATAAGTCATCAGCTGCTCAGCGAGATCTTCGTCACTGCTGTAGCACTCGGTGAACAGTTCTGGAGGAAAGAGGCAGCCCCACACTGAATTCCAACTTCAGACTCAATTTCTCACAAACTAAGGTGCAATTGTCTTCAGTGACTTCCAAAGTATAATATTTGCAATATTAAAGCATGCAGACACAAGAACTCTTTCCACATTTTCAGCGTAGTAAAACAACACATGCATTGCTTTACAAGCACACTTGCATGTCTGAAGCTTTCATACAAAATTCATGCCTGGGTGGAAAACTGTAATGCTAAATCAGCTCACACAGAGACAGTATTGAGTTCTGCACTAAAAAACTGAATTAAAAATATGAACAACTTCTGCTCAAATGACTCAGTATATTTGCTTGTTTCATCTTTTTATTCATTTAGCACTGATCTAATCGCTTATAGTCAGTCTCAGTAGTTCCATTTTAACAGTAAGGTTGAACAACAAGGTCAGGATCCGATGCTTTTTCACTGGCAAACATAGTAGTTTTAGAAGAGCCACAAGCATCTTATTTTGCCCATAGATTTTTGCCACTAGAGTGAAAAATTATTTCTCCTTCCAGCTCGGGACGTTTCCCACTTGAAGGCAGTTCTGTTGGTGTGTCTGTGACAGAGCATAACTGCCCTGAAGAGCGATCCAGCCTTTTATAAAACACACCAGACTTCACTAGAAGCTCTTCTCTCCAACAGCACGTTTTCCCAGGCATTTCACAAACAGCTGTGTTACCATAACCGCGAGGACGCCCACATACAGCAATAAAGTAGGAGATACTTTCTGGTAACAAGCAAGATATTTTCAGCGTGGCCTTGTGCCACTCCTTAGTAGATAGTGAAATGGCTTTACCGATAAAAACACAAATAAAAGTAAGGCTCAAGTTCAACAGGTCAATCTAGTCTCCATTAGCCCCAGAAAAGGAACAAACATCGTCTGCTTTTAGCAGCAATAAAACAATATCCATCTGTGGAGATTTTCAAGATTTGGCTAAAAGAAGCCACAACTGAACTAATTTAGTCCTGGTGGTAACACTACCTCAATGAGAAGATTGGACTAGAGGTCTCCAGAAGCCCTTCCCAGCAACATTTCTGTGGTTTCCCTATTCAACGTGCAGGGCTATTGCACTTGAACTGTCGCCCGACCTGACTTACGGGGATGCCAGCAGATTGTCGGGCAGCGGTGCAGTCACAGATCCACTGTTTTCTGCATCAGGCAAGAGAACAAGGCTATAACCTGCAATAAAGCCCCAGAGGCAACACTCTAATGTATTTCCTTCCAAGTTTAGGAACCAAGGTCCTGTTCCACAGGGAAGTTTGAATTTGTTAGTTGTGGGTGCTACAAACTAATCCCTGCCCTGGTATCTGTCAGCTGTGCTGGTTTCCATTAGCATGTTTCTCTGAATAATTTGCAGGATAACTAGACACTGAGGAAACATCAGCATTATTGCTCAGGAAATGGAAGTCCTAAAAAAAACTCAAAACATCCCTCTGCTCTCCTGTCACCCATTACCCTCATTAAATAAGAAACTATTGGTCACTTCAGCCCATGAGATCAAGGGCCCAATTCTGAATTATTGACAGTCCTTGCAATACAAGAAACTGAAGGTCATACAAAGAAAGAAAAATAACTGAGCTCGATCTGCGTTCTCAGCAAGTGACAGTATTGCTTGTCATCTTAGAATAAGCAAGGTATATGATTTTGCAGCTCAGGATTTAGGAATTCAATCCACCTTTTTACCTGCAATTTATTCTCACGCCCCAAAAGTACTCCTGCAAATTTGAAGGGTGGCTTCAAGAGAAAATCAACCTATTACCAGCACTCATGCAGAAAGCTTCTCTTATTTGATATTGTCCTTCCTATTTCTGGGCACCCTTCTTCTTCAGCCTTGCCATTAGGGCTAGGTAGCTTTTCTTCCCAATGAAAGGAATTCTCTACCCCAAAAAACCCCCGTAACACCCACTTTTGGAGGCAGGCTGTTCAGACAGCACACACAGTTTCTACTGAGAACAGATGGTGTGGAAGAGATTTCTGAGCAGTAAAAACCTATTTTGACATTCAAGGGAAGCATTTAATGTTGAATATCTAGTTTTCTAAATTAAGCTTTCTTTCTACTTCCTTTGGAGATGTCATTTCTCTCCTTTAAAATTCAGACTGGATTTCTGGGCAGTGTATTTCTGGCAAATTGAATAAATTATCTTGCCTTGCATTTTGCTGAACAAAACCAGCAGGGTTATCACTTTTGCTTTGCACAAAATAAAAACATCACTATGCAATCATTGGTACACACCAGACCTGAAGATCATTAAAACAAGTAATATTCCAAGAAAAGAAACAATTTCCTGATCTCTGACCCCTCCTATTAAATTTCTAAAGGACTTAAAGTAGGCACTTACCTACTGCTCTTGTCTCATACTCATTAGCGAGTTCCTCAGACTCACCGGCAGCATTTATATCATTCTTCACCTTCGCCATGCTTTTCAGGAGCTTACTGGCACCGAGGGCTGCCAAAGTGCAACCTCTGGTCTATGGAGAGAGAGTTAAGTCATGCAAAGCTCTCTGTGAAGGGAACATGATGTATTCTTTAAAAATTATCTCCCTTTCTTTGCAGCTGCTCAGTTCCCAGTCAATATTGGGAAATGAACATACAGTTCACACAAAACAAATGGTAACCATCACTGTACTGGTCTGATAACAACTTTGTGACCAGTCTGAAAAGGCCTTGTATTTAATAGTTATGTATCAGCTTTGAATCTCCGGCTGAAGATTCACCAAAGAGGGTCCGCTCTGTCACAATCTACACTACCATTTTCACTGTCCACCAGTCTGGACCAGTTGGATGTACCCAGAACTGCCCAGACTACGTTAGTCTGTTCCAATCAGAACATCTACACGTGCAGGGAAGAAGCACTCTGTTTTGGGCACACAGACCAACGTGCACCCACAGGTACAGGGAAGAAGCACTCCATTTCAAACACGAAGACGTGAGCAGGAGCATCCGATAGCTTTGCTTGCATTGGCCTCGCATTTACAGTCTGTGATTTACGTATTTGATACAACCACCGCTAAATGCACTGTCTAAACAAAATTAGAAATGGTTTTCAATCAAATACCTGGGATCAGAGCACATCCATATTGTGGAGTGGGTGGGAACTCAGCATCCAAGATGAGAACATACAACCATAGGTAAATGCTAGCTTGGACTGCTGACTCACACATGACATTAGGAAAGGAAAGTATGAAATCCACACCCAAACACAAAATGGGTAATATTAAACCTACTTACAGAGAGTCATCTAGCAATTATCTCTTGTGGTTTTGCGTTTGAAGATGGATCCAGAGCCTTCAAAGGCCTACAAATCAAAGGCAAGGAACACCACTATACTCTTTGCAAAGAGGAATAAAGGCACATTCAACTTACTTGCTCCCAAATGACTTTAGACAACTCTTTCTTGTTCTGAAGAACTGACCAAATAAAGAGAGCTTGCAACGGGTGCCTTGTGATAGGGCACTCATCCTGAAAGAAAGAGCAACAACTCCTCAGAGCTAAGCTCACCAAACTGTTTGCAGCTGGAACAAATCCTAGCCTGCCACTCTCCTGGTTTCATATTTTCTTCATTTTACAGTCAGCCCACCAACCCTGTCTCTCGGCTCTCTTGCACTTGTCACACACTAATGTAAGTTACGTTATATTTTATATTTCTATTAAAGCCTTTTATTTTCCTATTTGATGTGGAAGAATCAGCCTCCCTGTTTTTCCTCAAGTTGGCATTAAAGGACATTTGGGTCAAAGCCACTTTCTGCTTTAGCCCATGCAGTTCAGATAGCCTCATTCACAGCTTGATTTTGTGCTTAGAGAACACAGATTAACATGCTCTAAAAGGAATACTACCTTTGTACCAATATGCCTTTTGTGTTTAAGCAAGACCCTGAACTTCACAAAAAACTTAGAGAGGAATTTCTATACCGGCATCTTCTTTGCATTCAAGCAATTAGCACGTGGGGCTGGCAAAGCCATCACAAAATGACTCCTGGGCAACAAAACTTTAAGAACCACAAGCTTTGGTGTAAACTCTCAAAGCTAACCACTGTTTTCAAACCAAGCTTCCCCTGAATGTCATGTGTTGCATTGCATCTCTGAAGTCAACAACCGATTGCAAAAGTTGCTTATCTGATGCCTGAGGTCCAGTTTTGAAACTCAGATCTGATCTGATGTCTGGACTTACTGTGGTCTGGTTCTACCTGACAATGAAATGAAGTCCAGAAGGTGCCTGACACCCTTGCAAGAAGCAAGGTTTAGCATACAAGAGTCTGTATCAAAATATAAGAGTCCAAACTTATGCCGAGCTGGCACCTCTGTACCAGACTCTGAATTTATATTGGTATAATTTAGAAGCATAGAGCATTGATTGTTCTAATAGAAAATATTTTAACTCAACACCCAAATAAACTCATCCGTTTTTCTTGTAGTTAAATGATCCTTACAGGCATTTGTAAAATGGGGCGGCATATTAAATGTTAACCAAGGCTGAGATTGTTAAAGAAAATCCTGCTATACTAGAAACAAAACATAATTTTTGTTTTTTCCTTTCAGGGGACACACAGCAGAATCAAACTGTTCATCACTTACTGAAAGATGTATCTCCGTTTCATCCTTGCTATTCTTGTCATCTCTTTTGAGACCTCTTCGGAAGTCTTCAACCATCTTCCACACAAATGTGAGGAGGGCATCGTTATAAGAGTTCTTTGCAATCTGCAGGTTCTTGAACACCAGGCTGCTGAAGTTGTTTGTGTACAGCTCTCTAAGGACCTCTGTGGTAAGGAACTTCCTCAGATTCAAGCCATTTTCCAGGAAGAGACGGACAAATTTGGGTCTGTCTTTCACTAGGGCTGTGAACATGACATCCTGTAGGTCAGCAGACTAGGAAGAAGTGGAAAAGCAAATATTAGGGAGCACGTGAGACACGTAAAGCTTACCTAAGAGTCTGAGACTTGTGGGTAACTGCCACATTTTCATCAGAATCAGTTTTTTCTGTATGCAATTGCCTTTGCTGGACAGCCTAGAGTACTTCTGGCATGGGCAAGTAACCTTTGCAATTGGTGATGTCAGTGCAAGGAGGAATAGACGCTTTTATCGTCACAGAGGTTGGGGTGCCGAGATAGTGGCTGCTGTTACCACATCTCTCTCCCCACTGCTCCCCTGTCCCATATCACTGTATGCAGACAGAAGTGCTCTGTACCTCCCAGTTTCGGTCGTTGGTGAAGATCTCATCACTGGCCAAGTCCAACTGGTTCCACTCCAGCAGTAGCTTCAGCTGCCCGTTCCAGTTATCTCTGTCATGTTCATTAGTGCTGAAAGCTGCAGAGGAGGAACAATCCTTTAGGCAAAAGACGAGAGACAGAAGAGCTTCCCGGCATACTTGTCTCTGCTTTTCACACTCTACCTGACAAGACCCCTGTCAAGTGTCTTTACCCAGACTCACGTGCATCTTCCTGATGGGGTTTTAGAGGATGCTGGAGGCTGAGAGACATATTTATGGTCCAATACAGGCCACAAACAAGCTGCTAGGAGCACCTCATCAACCAAAATCAGCACAACATTTCCTTCAGACTCCTCAGTGTCCTGCATCCTCTATACAAAACAAATTCTGCAGGATTCCCAGCGGGGCCCTATACAAGAAGCATCATGAGAAGCTGTGACATTTGCAGGCCTTCTCCATGCACAGACAGGAAAACGAGGTCAGCCCAGCAACCTTCTCTGAGTACCAGTTCTGCTCTGCCAGAGTAGAGTGCCCAGGTCTGAATTAGTCATGGTAGCAAGTCACTGGGATTTGAAAGAGTCAGGAGGCAGCCCTGTTAATCAACTGGATACTTCTCTCCCTGCTGAATGCCAGTCAAACCTCTTCAGTCCACATATATACCAAAAGATACCTGATTTTACACTGCAGGATGCAGAGTAATCCACTTCTGCAGTATAACCAGAAAAGATCCTTTTCTTGTCTTCCTGACACTCTGTTGTGTTGCATACCCGTGTGCTACTCTAAGATGTTATCCCAACATCCCTAAAGCTCTGCTAAATGCCTTGCAATTATCTGGACTGGGTTTTGATCTCACCCACACTAACAGATCCCATAATGCTTCTGCAGCCTGTCCACACCACTTCAGACAAAGACAAGCTCCACACTGTGGCAGGAGCTTAACTCTAGAGAGATGGCATCACTCTTAGGAAGGCTGTTCTAGAAAATAAATAGCCATCTTTTCCCATCTATTTAAAAAAAAAAAAAAAACAAAACCCAAAGCAAAACCGAATCAGAAAAACAATTACTTGCCTTTGTACAGAGCAAAAGAAATGGCATTGCTCACAATTTCATCTCCAGCTTCTTCTATTTTGATAACTGTCAGTAAATGAGGGTTCTCAAGGACTTCTTTGATCTACAAAAAGGAAAAGTTCCATTTCGAAGCAAACCTAGGCTGTTTAGTAGTTGATGTCCTAAAGCATCTTTAATAGGAGTTTCCCATCACATCGTAGCGAAGCTGCTTCTCAGTCCTATTTCCACATACAGTTAAAATTTAATCATGTCCAGACAGAAGTAGATAATGAGATTTATTTTAAAGTCACCAAAGTACAAGATTAATTATCCTCTGAACATACAACGAATAACTGTGATTCCCCTATGCAGAATATCATAACCAAAAAGATATAATCTCAGTAATTAGAAATTACTTACAAAGAAAAAACAGATTGTGACAGTGCAAGTTTCAACAAATGTCTACGAGTTTATTACAGAATAGTGTCTACCTCCTCGTGCTTTGTCAAACCAGAGATGATTTCTCACATAACCAAGCCTTACAAAGTTACTTTCATTCTAGCATACAGAAAATAAACCATTTTAGCCATTCTGGACTGCAGGAGGAGTTACGTTCCAAGGCAGCTCAGCAGAAGCTCTGAGGAGTGTGGCCAGATGACAAAACAAGGAAAAAAACTGCCTTCGGCAGCTCCACGCTCCCCAGTGCGGAGCTCCTTCTGGAAACCAGAAGCTCATGGTCTGCTCGGAGGGCAGTTGTTCCTTTTCAGGTTTGGATACCATAGCTCCCAGGCTGAAAGTGCAAGTTCGGACACGGTTTCTGCAGGGCTGTCTCTGCAAAATGCCATGCCTATTCCTTTTTCCTGTGAGCTTCTTGTTACAGAAGCAGAAAAAGGTTGAGGTTAGAAGACAGCTCTGGAGATCTAGTCTAAGCCCATCAAGTGGAGCAGGTTGCCCAGTGGAACTTGCAGGTTGTCCCACGGCCTCACTCTGTCAAGCTCTGACCAAAAGATGTGACTCAGGCCTTGCCAGAAACAACAGCTGCTTAAACTTCAATACCAGAAGTTTTGCCTGGTTTATATCAAAGAAGATACACACAAAAGTTTGAGGGTCTGAATTCTTCTCTGGGGCCTGCAAACAACTTGCAATGGTTTTAAAGCCATTTAAAAAAACAAGTTAGAGGTAGGGTGTGGAAAGCTGAGAGAAGGGGCCTTCAGTGTACAGGAAGCAATATAACATTTTCCATCCCCCATTATGAACTTCAACTGAGGTCTGAATGAATATGCAATCACTTCCCACTCCCTGCTCCCCACTGTGAGCATGGGTAGGAGATAATTAACCAAGAGAGGAAAACAGAAGCAGACTCCAGGATAAAGCATTGGGCAGTTAATTGAGAAAGTCAATTAGCTCAAGTTAATGGATTGTTCACTGAGCTGAAGTGTTCTTGGAACTAAGAGTTCTGAAAAATAACAAAACACTAAGATTGTTCTGGAGCTCCATTGTTTTCTGTCCCTACTAAGAAGGGCAGAAGTATATCTAAAAACAGGTCTACCTGAAGGTCAGGTAAGCAGAGGGTTACAACAGTTTCCTGAGACTGGCCCAAGCAACCCAAGACAGCAGATGCTCTCCTTACATCTCCAGTTTTCCCAGAAAACACTCTTGTAACAAAGAGTTACATATGGGATCACAATGGTGACTACATCCTGAAGGCTCTACCTCTGGTCAGAGGCAAAGAAGAGCAAAAGGAGAATTTGCTGCTGTTTGTACAGTGCTGTACCTTCACCCGCATCCCTGCACACGGTACGAGCAAGTCAATGCTAACAGAGTCCCAATGGAGATGGTGTAGGGATGCTGCCGTGCTGAAACACCGACCAGGTGAGCCTCTAGTCCTAAATGTCCTACTCCTGATCCATAAGGGAAATCTGTCCTGCCCGATATCTTAAGGCATGCAGGAAGGACAAGAACTTTTCGAACAAGTGAGAGAATCCTGAATTAGAATCGCTACCATTTGAAAGTTTATGAGGTAGCAGCAATAACCCTTTGTCTCTGAGCAATTCAGCAGG
>NW_009619055.1:0-34585 GCF_000690535.1 Cariama cristata | reverse complement strand
ACATCAGCCAAGAGACACATCCAGCAGCCAGTGCTCCAGAGGAATTGCAAGCATCCAGGGAGCAGACAGTTAGAAAACATCTGGTCTTAGCTCTCCTGTGCTTAGACATGTGCTGTCTTTCCAAAAGATTGCAATCCCCTCCTCCTTTTGTTCCAATCCCTGTAACCTATAAGGGTTTGGAATTTTTCTTTTTTTAAAATCCCCACGGATATTTAATGGCAAGGAGCCCCACATCTCCTACAGGTATAACTAGATAGCAACATCCTTGATTCGGAAGTCACTAGCTGCTCCTGACCTCCTGTTTCCTCTACCTTTCTCCCACTTTCATCCTTGTTAGCTCCCTGCAGTAGCACACACTTACCCACTTGATCCAGCTTTCAGTCTCCTCTTCCGAGAGCCTTGCAATGGTGCGAGGCAGATACCTGAGCAAGCTCTCCTTGACACATGAAGAAGCAAGAGTGCCTTCTGCCTCCATCAGGCTAGCGATAACGTCGGCGATCCGGCCAGAGCCTTCCACCACAACACAGGGAATCTTACTCTTGATGGCCACATTGATAGACTAGAGAGCCAGAGAGAGAGAGGTGATCACTTGAATCGTGACCGTGTTATTAAAGCCTACTAATCAGGAAGAAAGCCTAGAGATTCTAGGTTTGACTTCGGTGAGAAAAACACAAACCCATGGGCCAGAGCAGTATTTTTTATTACTGCCCACTGATACCTTACCAATGACAACTCTTTAAAAACAGCGTTCATCTAATGACATAGGGCTGTTAAGAGCCCCACAGAATGTGAGGGACCAAAATCACCACCTGCCAAATTTTAGAGGTGATCCGCAGATCAAGAACATTGCCAAGTGGAAATGGCATTCAGGACACATTACAACACTGCCTAGTTGCAGTCACCGCTGTTTTAGGGCGCGGTATTGCTCAAGTCAGACCACAGCTGAGTACAAGGACTCTGGCTTTATTTGCTGGAGACACAAGCAGTAGTCTGGCATAGAGATCACTTCTGTAGCATCATGAGAACATCATACTCCAGTGTTACTGAATGTCCCCAAGTAGCTGCTTATGTGATTTCTCACATCGCAATATTGTCCATAGCTTATCAGCAAGGAAAAAAAAAAAAGTGTTGAAATTATGACAGAAGGACCATTAGCCCTCCTGTTGCTAAGATCACAACAGGAGACATTTATTTCATGTGCATCGCTAGCATAGAAAACACAGTCACCAGAATATAAGCTGTCTGCCAGCAAATTGTACAAAAGGAGTCAATGCAAGTTATCATCAACCACTGGAAAGACAGAACTGAAGAGACAGTTTTGTGAGAACAAAAGAAAATCAACTTGGAGTCATCAAAACCGTGAGCATGTTACTCCTGTCAATTGGACAGCAGGTCTGTGACAAAAAGCAAGATGTTTTTGCTTACCACCTAGATTAAAGTGGTTTTCTTAAGAAGGGTTCAGCTAAAGTGCACGCTGTACATCACAGGGAGTTTAAAACAGAAGCTTGAAACAGTTTTACTTCTCCTCTGCTAAAGCTGATTGCTGTCATCATGCATCAGTTACAGAAGCTGAGAAAGAGGGAGGCTTTCCTGGCCAACACCGCTAAGACCAAGGCATAGCGAGGACAGACATCCACAGCATGGAACCTGCTGTGTCACTTTGGGCTGATCAGAGACTCAATTTACTCCTTGAGAAAATGGTTTCACCTACAAATGAGCAAGAAGGCAGACAGAAGTGTCTCTGTCTACTAGTAACATCGACAAATAGCCAAGAGACTGGCATGAGCCTTAACTGAACTATCATCTGGTTACTTTTCAGAGGAACCCCTTGCTAGGAATTATGCACTTGATTTAACAAGGCTTTCATTCGTTGTGATGATAACTAGTAAGTCTGTGTTACATATCATTTCTTAAGAGTGGACTTGAGGTCTCTCCATAATATACATGCAACCACAAGGCTGCCTAACTAGCTACACTGCATGGCATCTAGAAATAGCTCCTTCACTGATGGCCAAATCCTCTCAAACGTTGGCAATTTGGAGCCAGAAGGAGATGGGCATATTCAACACGTCATTTTCAGCAAACCTTTGCTCTAAAACCAGAACAGATGCTTCATTTCATCTCAGGACCTCTGATTAACACACTACTCTGCATCTGTATTCACCTACAATCTACCTGTGGGCAAAGGTAAAATAAATCACATGAATGGAACCAAAACACGCAGGGAACATACAGGGAGGCTGGGATAATGACCTGAAATTTCAGACAGTGGTTCAGACCAATTGATTAATGTTAGCAATGAACTGGTCACAGACTGTGCTTTGAATTCACATTGTTTGTCACCCTGGCAAGTAGAATAGTTTGATTTGCCTCAATATTAACAGTGTAGTTCTGGTCAGAATAGACAGTACCAAGGTCACCCCTTCAAAAGAAATAACTATAAATACCACCCTGCTTCAATTTTACCGACTCAAAGACTGACATACTCTTTTCATCGTATCCTGCCCTCTTAAAAACCCAGCCCCTCTCCCAGCTCTTTCTCAAGGTCCTTCAGCCCAGGCTACGTCAGCTCTTCTTGCCATTAGTCAGAGCCATCTCGTCCTCACTGTTACTGTTCCCTTCCCACCTAGCCTGACTGCACGTCCCCTGACTTTGGATCCCCTGGTCCCTTTGCTCCCTCAGTCACCCCTTCCTCGCTCAGGCCACTCATCTTCACTTTTGCAAGGTGGAGGAGGAAGTAACAACCCTGGTTTTTAACCTTGAGACAGATCTGTAAGTCATCTCTTTTTCCACCTTCCCTAAGTGTTGGTTAGACATCCCATTTCAAAAAACTTCCTTCTGCCTTCTCCGTTCTGTTCATCCTCTTCCTACTTGTTGTCTGCTTGAAGAGGACACCTGCTCCCTCCCCTTCCAGGCTTAGAAGGGTCAGAGTCAGCAGAGCCCTCCTCCTGCCGTGCCCAGCTGCCTAGATTTAAACTAGGTGCAGCCCACAGCTCTCAGGAGCAGCAATCAGAAGTCAGTTCAAGCAAGCTCTGACCTGGAGTATCTCCAGCACAGCTGATCTTCCCTGTATATTACAAGAAAGCACTAATCTCCACTGAACTTGGGCAAGCCAAGTTTTCCCAAACCAAAGTTTAGGCAAATTTGTATAAAAACAATCAAGAGCTACATGGCTGACAAAAACTCTTCTGATTGCTGCTCAAATAAACACAAGAAACAAACATTTTTGTGCTGGATTTGGTATGGAAGAACTGAGACAACTCAACTGTTCAAGTCAACAGTTTTCCAGGACATTAGCCTGAGCTACAAACTTCACACAGAAAATTTTAACTGAAATCAACTTCATAAGCTTAAATGCAATTGCAAGCAAGGTCTTTCTATAACAAGTGCTGGGCAAGCTTCAGTAAATAATAGGACTGTACTTTATCAAGTTACTTGTGGAGTAATCTGTCTTAAATATTACAGCAATGTCCCTACTGTTGCTCGTGGAAATAAGTAAAAGAAATAAACTTACTTTCAAAGTCTCCTTCCCTCCACCTTGGGCAAAACACACAATTGGAATCTTCCCACCATAATTAGATTCTGTGTAACGTGCCAAAAGAAAAAAAAAGAAAAAAGATTCAATCCATTAATGAAGTTTGAACAACTTGTTCTTCCCCAAGTACAATGAAAGAATTTCCAAGCAGTTCAAGCGAACTCTCCAATACCAGTTCACTGTTGATTCTACCAAATCTGTTAACAGCTCTTCCTGGTTTTAATGAAAACTCAGTTTTGCCTAACATTCTGCATAGCTAGCTTTGGACACCCTTCTCCAACAGATACTTTTTTCCTCCTAACAATCATAATTTTAGTAGCTTCAAAGTCCCCCAAACATGATTTTATTGTATTTACCTACTGCTTTCACCATTTTGAGTCTAGGTGCAAGGTTCTCATCACAAGTTCAAGATTCAGAACCTCTGACTTCACATTTTCAATCGTAGAGGAAAACCAAGAATCTCACAACTCTAGCGTGTAAGAGACATACCAAGTTTCATAATGAGTCTGGGTGCTTCGTCTTGACTAACAGCAAGTATGCTTCAGCGGAGATACACAGTAAAAAAAAGTCAACACCCCCCTCCCCCCAAAAAAAGCCAAACCCTCTTTAACCAAGAATTTCCTGTCAAGCCTTTTGATTTTTTTCCATTTTGGCAAAGAAGGGGCTGAAAAAGAAATTACTGAGGAGTAAGTTACAGATGGATCAATCACCCTCACAAGTATTCTGGGAAAAGCCTAATTTCAGCTCCTGTGCAGTTGTGCTTCAGCTACCTGTAATTCAGTGCCCGGTGGGAAGTACGTAGAGAAGCGTCAGCTTCCAACAGATAGCCCAGCAGGAAGGGAGGGAGTGGCTGTATAGTTGAAGGGGATCATTTGCTGTGTCCCAAAAAGGTCTACTGTCACATAAAGAAATGAAGATGAAGGGAGGGGTATTGCTCTGAAGAGGGCTGGTTGTTCCTGAAAGTGCTCAAGATGCAACACAGTTAACATATCCCTTCAAGTTCAGCATCCAAGGGATGCTACCGCTACTCTTTTGTTCCCAGAAAAACCACTGTGCATGAGCTCCAAAGCATGCAAGGACTAAGGAGAAGGAGGTCTGCAGCCTGATACCCACACCTACCTGGGATAACCCGCTCCGAAATGTACTTTTCTAACTGAGTTCGTACTTTTGCCTCTATCGTCGGGTGCCCATGGGTGCCATTATCAACCAGTAAGAGATGAGTGTGATTATTATCCAGGCAATAGAGAGGGTCTCTCTTGAGATCATCCATTATGTAGTGGGCCAAGTAGTACCCCTAGAAGCACAGGCACAGTGGTTAACAAAGATCCAAGGGCAGAGCACGCACAAGCCTTCAAGGACAAGCCAGTGACAGCTGAACTCCCAGCCACCAACTATTTTTCATTAGTTACGAGTCTGAGTTTCGTGACTCAAGACATCGCTCACTGGCACTGCCAACAGCAGCAGCAGACAGTGAGAGAAATCCCATAGAAGAGCACAACATAAATACTTGCAGAGAAAGTTTTTCTTTACAAAAGCAGTCTGACTTGTGATGATCCTCTTGTAACTTCACTTCAGCCAGTGGAACAGTTGAAGTTATTTGCAACAGTTTAGTCCTCTCAGAGATCCAGTTAAGAAACACATGCCTCTTTCAACCACCAGAAACATTAAATCTGTGGCACACTTACTTTCAACACCTCACAGAATTTTTTTAGGTTGGAAGGGACCTCTTGACATCATCTAGTTCGACCCCCAAACTGCTATAGAGCCCTCAGGAAACTAAACTGTTTGTATTATTTATCTAGCAGGATGGGTTTTAGACATGTTCTATAATGTCCAGTGGACAAAAGACAAGGGGAGCTATGCCAGCGTATCTGACAGATAGGATGATAGTATCAGTGAGCAAGATCCTTAACAGCAGCAGCAGGTACAATGTGTCTTAGCTTATGGGGATCCCCACTATGGCCGAGCGCATAGGGATTTCGTAGCAGCTAGAATAACCATGAAAGAGGTTATTCCCTAATTCAATGCCAGACATGAAATTAGAGCAGCTGAACTTCCACACAGACATGCTAAGCCCCCAGCTGAAATCCTCCCCACCAGGACTGATGTGTGTGACCATCCTCAACATGAGAACACTTTAGTTTCCTTCTATTCTGCAAAGAGCATCTGATGTTTTGTCTCACTGCTACTTACATTGAAGAAAAGCTGGCCCCGAGTTGAATTGCTGAGGACACAGTAGGTCAAGGCTAAGTAGATAGGTGTGCTTCTACACAAACATTGCACTGGAAAGCATTCTGCTGAGGTCTGCTTTGCCAGCCATACAAGCAGAGCTTGACTGACCACTCCACTCAGTCATCAACTGATAGTATCAGCCTAGCACAGATACTGTTATTGTCGAGAGCGGCGGTCAGTCAGGGAGACAATCCGTATAACTGACAGCCAAGCCTCCTCTTTGTTTCCCCACCAACCCATACACGTTTCTTACATCACTGTCACCGCTGCGAATCAGACTTTCTCGGTTGGAAATCATGCCCCAGGCTGCTATGCCAATAGCCACCACGTTCTCCTCTGAGCTCCGACTGATGGTGTTGTCTCTGACCACTTCCCCAATGTACTTCATCAGCCCGTAATGCGTGCCTCCTGTGAAAATCCAGGCCCCTGGGGAGAACATTCAATAACCTGGGGGAATGTAGTAGAATACCCACTCTCCTAATGCATTACCTTTAAGATACAATAACCCAATCCCCTTTCAAGACCTTAAATCAGAAAAGGCATTTATTCTTCAGTTAAACACAAAAGAGATGCTATACAACTTACCTGACGTTATCATGGGCATCTGATGACTAGCTCTCAACCCTGTTACTTCCAAACTCTTCGGTCCCATTTGCCCCAAGTGCACCAGCCAAGCAGAAACAAACTGAATGCTCTACTTCCCTGCTGACCCTTTGAGCTGCTACCTCTCCAACAGTATTATGCAGCAATAAAGTAATACAGACACATATGCAGGTCTTTACCTTTGGACTGGGCAATGTAGATCAGCCTGCTGAATATCTTGCGCATCCGGGGCTTGAGCGCAAAGTTCTTCGCGCCCCCAGTGACAGAGATGACAAGGTTAGGGGTTTTCAGGTGCCAATGCTGGGTCATGAGATCGTAGAGTGTTTCGGAGTCTGTGTCGCATGACAAACGGATGTACTTGGGTGAGGAAAAAAATAGGAGAACAAATATAGCAAGAGGTAAATAGCGATAGATGGGAACAGAACAGCAATTGCTTTTTTTTCTCTAATGTACAGTCTTATTCCAACAGCCAGCAGACAAAAGGTGAAGTGATGAGTAAGTCTTTGTTTCTTCCTCTAAAGCATCTTTATCCTTCTTCCATAACCAGGCACTGAACCCACCTTCCATTAGCAGAAGGCAAGAGCACTGACCTTGGGATTCAGAGGAACATTGGAAGGATGAACACAACACTGAGGAAGTTCATGGTATAACAATTTTAACTGCAGCAATGCTATTTATAGCTTCGATTATGGATTAGTGGTAGCATTGTTTTAAGTGAACTAATAATAATTACAGTTGTATTTTTTAACACTATTAGAGTCTTGATTTAATAAGCTATAAATTCCAGGTTCCATGTGCATGGTGTTCCTATCATAACATATACTCATAGCAGCATTTTAAGTATAACACATAACAACTTCATCAAATATGTAGTAAAGCTTGAATACTGCATGAGGATGTTAAAAAGCACGCTCGGTAGATAATCTGGCTTCAGATGGACCCACTATGTCTCCATTTACATAAAGGCTCTCTGGCTTTTTCCTGCTATGCTATTCGAGACCCCCTTTACAATTTCATCTCTGTTAGTAGTTTAGCGTGATGGACTTTTGGAAGACAGTCATGGCTATACAACCCATATCAGGGGATGAAAAGGAGTAACTTGAACCTGAATCACAGGGGATTTTGTCTAGACTGCCCAGTATTTGCAGGAGAGCAAAACTAAGGGATTAGTTTGAGGAAGAAACGACCTTATCCTGAGAGGCATTTGACTTGAACAAAAGAACACATTCACCTGTTGCAGGACAGGTTCCCGGGAGTAGTTATTGTATCTGGCTCAGAACAGCACATCACAGAAGTCTAGCAGCGACACAGGAGAGCTAAGGGACCCCATAGTTTCTGCTCTAAGCAGCATCAGCTACAGCAAACCTCGTGTGTTTTTCAGGAGATAGTCCCGCACAGGAGAGGGGGAACCTACCAGAAAAATTAACAGCTCCACAGAGCCGGCAAATCATCCCCACAGCAAATCTGGTTAGCTCTGCAGTTAGAAGGCGTTTCTCCTGAACCCTACTGATACACAAAGTACCTTGTATCTGTATGACTACCTTTGTTCCATCAACAGTTAAGGTTTCCAGTTGAATGACTTGTTATTTTCCTCTATACAAGTTGTTTTCATCTATACAAAGCAAGTAGCAAATAAAAGATGCTGAAGCTGAGCTGCCCGTACAGCTTATCTCATATGTTCTCCTACATCACCACGGTGTGTAATTGCAAACACGCTTCAGTTACACCTAAGATTCATTCATTATACCAGCAACTGTACATCTGGTGCTTGCCACCTCGAGTCCTTGGCAAGGCTCTACTCAAGCGGGTGAACCCCCCCCCGGTCCAGCCGCTTTCTCCCTCTCTTTCTCCGAGGTACAACGGTGCCATCTCCCGGTACAGCCGGCTGGTGCACCCCAACCATGACCCATCCAACAGGGACTCGCACACACAGGCGATGCCAAGAGTTTTAGTAGTTGAACTTGGAAAGGTCTTCAGAGAAGTCTTTTTTTAAATTGATGGCTACCAGAACATAAAATACAGCAACTGCAATTTTCTTGGATGTTAGAGGATCTGAGCAACGCTGCAGGGAAAAAAACAAACAACAAAAAAAAGAGCACACAAGCAGGACTTCGGAAGCGTAGAGATTGTGTTGGTCTGCTCGCAGCCAATATTTCTACTCAGAACTTTTTAGGACTCATCTGTCCTAAAAAGCACGATGCAGGGTACAAAACTTCCCATCCCTCAACTGATAATAGTCAGCAATTCTTAGGTGACCTTGTGTTTGAAGTCCTCCCCGCCGTGCATGAGATCAAGAGAAAATATTTTGCAATGTTTAAGACCAGCAGGTGCCTTGCAGCACAGGGAATAAGAACGTCGATTAGAGATGTAACTCCAGCCATCATGCTGATGGGATGGATTAGGAGACTTATATGCAGTATTGGAACAAAGTACGCTCTGAAACATGCACGGTAGTCTTGACAGTCCTCATGACACAACTATGGGCATATAAACTGATTTCCAAGGTGGGAAGGGGAACACAATCCAAAGAAAGAACATTTAAGCTTTGAGAACTCAGAAATGCTGCAATACAGTGAACAATTTCTTCTTTCAGTAAAGGTACGCAGCAGCTTACAACACAGTAATATGAAGCTAAAATATCCATATCAAGAAACACATTAAGTACCTGGATCTGTTTAAGCATGGTTCAAACCTTCAGTCTTATTTCCTACTGAAATGCCTCGTTTCTGCTACTTTGCATAAAACATATCAGTGGAACTTCAGAAGTTTTATTCTGTTTGTGCTGTTTTTTTTTTTTCCCCCGTGTTTTTCCTTGGTGTGGGGACAGTGGAGGGGTGGAAAGAAGAAAAAAGTTGATGTTGCCATTTTGGATGATTTATACTGATACTGTGTGAGGAGTCACATGCGGTTGAACTTATCTGCCTCTTCTAAATGACTGATATTTACTGCCAGTGCAGCTTGCTTGAGAAAAATCAAAATAAATGAGGAAAATCATGCTCTGTAAATTAATTGGGTTTGTTTATGCAAAGTAGCAGAAAAATCCCCATCGAATTTACCATCATTGTAGGATCTCCACCCTGGGAAATACTCAATACTCAATTGGCTATGGGCCTGAGCAAGTTGGTCTATGTGGACATGCTTTGTCAAGAGTTTTGACTAGAAAACTCCAGAGAGCCCTTCCAAACAAAATTAGTCTCTGAGGGCATGGGGGACACAAGTCCCACTCCAACATCCCACAACATCCTTCAGAGTGTCCAGTCCGAGGCCTAAGATATGACTGTATAGAAAGGAGCACTGTACATCCGCAGACCGCAATGAACTGCACATAGAACAGCCAGGGAGGAAGGGAATATAGGTCAGCGAGTTCTGTAGGCAGGCGTTGGATGACATCCCGTGCAAGGTTAAAGCCATTACAAAGCACGAGTGATGATGTTATGCAGTAGCAAGCAGATACTGCAGGTACAGCTTCTGCACTGAAGAGCACAGGTCCTCTGAAGCAAGATCTTACATCCCTCCAGATAGGAAATCCTTATAGTTATCACCTCATGGATCCTGCTGCACCTTCAATGGCAAAGCACGCTACTCGTGCTCCTGTCACAAGAGTTGCACTGATGCGCACCCTCACACCATTTTCTTTCTAAAGCATAAGTTAGTCCACACTGGAAAGGTGCAATGTTCCAAAAACCAGCCTTGTCTTGGCATTAGAGAGTCAGGAACAAAGCATCTTTATCAGGAGCTTGATTGTTCAGGCACTTAAGCTTATCATGTTGGGTTCACCACTAAAGATGAGTAAAAGGGTACTAAGCTGCTCCTCAACACCATGACATTCCCATACAGACAGGGACCACGAAACGGCCACCGTAACTGCACACTGATGTAGTCAGGGTACAGACTCCCAGTGACAGACATCACAGATCTAGTTTGAAATTATTTCCTCCCAGCCCAAGATCTTCAGAATTGTATTACATGCCAATTACAATAAAACCAGCCACAAGAAAAAAAGAGAAATAATAATTGACCAACACCGTCATTCACCCATTCTTTTGCCATGCCTGGAAAGATAGACCTCTTTCCACTCCCAGCATCAGCCTATGAATCAAACAACACAGAAGAAATTATTCTTTGTTACCTATTTTCAGGGC
Source organism: Cariama cristata (assembly GCF_000690535.1). Lineage (NCBI taxonomy): Eukaryota > Metazoa > Chordata > Aves > Cariamiformes > Cariamidae > Cariama > Cariama cristata. Next base: position 24,073 of record NW_009619055.1, on the reverse strand, counting down.
TTAAGAAATCAGCTTCTCTCCTTTGTAGCCTAACTCCTTCCATTCCCATTAGAATAAAATTGACTTTAGCTTCACCTTCCCTGCTTTTCAGAGGTTTCCACTGGTACTGGGTTCAGGATGCCAAGTACAGTACACCCAACAGGGGCCTGATGCATACGCTTAATACAATCACTCACCTTTCCTCTTTTTCCCATGTTTTCAAACTGAATGTCCCCAAAGGCATCAGTAGGAAGTTCCTTAGTGTGTTTCTTGTAGTTCCATTTTTCATTGGTATTAACCTGAGTGCCTTCTATGTGTTGATTTTCAGGGTATCCACATTTACATAAGTTACCCCTGAAGAAAGAATGAACAGATATGAAACCCCACAGTTGTTATCCCGAGCACAGAAAAGCAAACTCTAATACGTTTGTTAACAAGAAAGAGAAATTTTTCCACAGCTTTTACCACCTTCAAAACTTCTGCTTAATCAGGACACTGCCAAAAAGTGTCATTCTGCACCAAACCCAGAGTTTGTAGAATACAGGGTGCCTACAACAGCAGTCACATCCAGGGCAAAACCTGGGAGCAGGGTTGTACCAACACAACCCGATAAACCAAGCAGCAGGCAGAGCTACAGAGCCAGTTGCGCATGGGACTCTACTTGGATTAGGTATGTGACAAATTAACAGCTAAGAGGAACCAACTCTTAGCTGAGACCAGCACCTCATCACGCTACATCTCCCTCTAATTCGCTTCTGTCCAGCACCAGGCAATGGAGAGGAGTATGTCTCAGGAACCAGCCTGCGCTGAGAGATGAGCTGACCCTTCCAGATAGGCTGCACCTATGCGACCTCTTACATTATTACAAACCAACTTAGGTCACCAGCAGCTTAAGATGAAACCCTACAACTGTGCACAGAAATGAAGAAAATGAAGCAGAACTCCGCATCAGATACCACCAGAAGTGGCCTCATCTGCTGCTACCCTGGTGTGTACAAACGGTTTCTTTCCCTTTTTGTGCTCTCAACCAGATATGAAGAGTTCACTGAGATGATTACAAAGTGTAATCATTTTCCACGCAAACTCAGGGCCTGAGTGGTGTCTAAGCATGCCCAAGACATATTCACATCAAGAGGCAATGGATGTCTGGTCTCTGAGCAGATTTTGCAGGCAGTTTTCTGTGTTCCTGGCACATTTCCCCTACCACCACCCCTGTCCGCTGCACAGCATGGTGTGCAGTCACTACCAATGCCCTCCTCACCAACACTGACATTGCATCGAGAGGACAAATCCACACTTCAGTTGAGCAGGACTAGCTGGGAAAGCTAGAACAACTCTTTTCCTAGGAAAAGCTGCAGCACAATGCATGAAGTCTTCTGTAGAGCCTATATCCCTGCTTCCCCAGAGGGGATGGAAAAGAGGTCCTTGCTTAGGAAAGAGAGGATTGACTGACAACTGCAGTCAGCCAAGTGCAGTAGGCAACGTCAACGGCAATAGGAGGGAGCAAGTGTGGCCCCTGCACTCTAAGTTAACAAACAACATCAGGCAAACTCTTGCCCAGTCTTAATTTTGCTAACAACACTAAAAAGTAGATGGGGAGACAAAGTAAGAGGAACAATGCTATTAACAGCACTGTGCAATTTGGTAATACATAGAGGGGAAAAAAAAAAATTTTAAAAAAAGCATCAGCCCAGAAGGATTAAGATCGCATCAATTTGTGTGCTTACAGTGACCTTTATAGCTCACTTGCAGTCTGCAAACAAGAGATTGAGTAATACCCTCCTGTGAAGACTGCAGTAAAGGTAAGTCACAGCATGCCTCTCTGAAAGAAAGAAAACTTATATGGTTTCTTCTTCGCCACTGTAACTTGCAAATAAAACCAGCTTACCTTAAAAATAGATAGAGAAAAAAACCCCAGCTAGTATCAAGTGTGACTTACAATCCTTTCCCAGGGTGCTTGTAAGAAGAAAAACTGGTAAGAATCATCTCTCCCATCCTTTGTTGGTCCTTTGCCAGACATTGCATTTTAGATGGCAGAAGAGGACCTTAAGTAAGACTTTCTGACATGAGACTGATTTCCGTCCCTCTCTCCAAGGCATTTTTCCTCCCAGCTTCAGAGGAGAATGAGGTTAGTGAAAGCCCTCAGAGCTCTATATTAGGACTTCTGCAGCTGCATTAGTTTCATCACTTTTCTCTCAAGATTACAAAAAACCAACCAAACAAACAATAAAAAACCAAAAGCAATATTACAGTCCTCAAACTTGTGTTGCATATGTTCTTGTGCCTGAAAATGGAGCAAGTATAATATAATATACTATATCTAAAGAGAACATCAGCCTGAGCAAAACCCAGCAAATGTCTCTCTCTGCTGTAAAGGCTTGTGCATGGAATTTGTGATTTGGGTTTAAAAGGAAAAGTTAAATTATGCAAACCTCCGATACATACATAGTTATACACCAATACGAGAGCTGGTACCGCATCCCTAAAGGCACCTACATATTGCCACAGTTATGCTTCAAATAGGGAATTTGATGTGAAAGCCCTTTAACAGAGCTGCTGGAAGGCATGCTGACAGAGTTAGCGTGAAGGTCAGTCCCCTAGTTTTGCATCAAGTAACTTGTGGGATAACTCAGACTGATATATTTCCAGTTTTTACACAAACTCAAGACAGTCTAGAGCAATGGTCTCCAAAGTGGGAGATGCATTAAAAATAAGCTTAAAAAATAAAAATAGTGTTTATATTTTTTTAATTGCTATTTTTGTTTATGTTTTATAATGTACGTATTACACAGTAGTAGATGCACATGGTTTATAGATAAGCATATATTGTGGGGTACGCTCAAAAATTTTTTACTGGTGGGCTGTGCAATCAAAATAGCTTGGAGAGCACTGGTCTAGAGGTGGGAGAAGCACTCCAGGGTGCCTGTCCGACCATCAGACTCCCAGCTTTTTTGACCATGACCCCAGAATACCCCAGGCAGATGCAAACAGGCCAAACAAGCAGGGACCACAAAAGGAGTTGTACAAGCAAGACTTGAGGTGAGTTTGCACTGCTAGATTCAGACTCTGAACAAAAAAACCCCAAAAGTTTGCTCCCCACCCAACCCCTGCCACATGGCTTAGCAGAGAGAAATACCCTCAGGTCCCAGCCCTTCCATGAATGTAGAACAAGACAAAAATGTCTGCTTACATCGACTTGGTGTCTTTTGTAAAAAAGACACATTCTCTCTTCTTGAAGTTTTCTTGGATGAAGTTGACCAAATCCTTGAAAAGAATTTAAAAAAAGTTTACTTCCGGTAACTCATAAAATAGAGGAAACGTCAATACAGCATAGTCAGTTTAAACACAAAGAAAACTGGTGCAAATTGGTAAGTCTCCTTTCCCAAAATGGATAGGGGCGAGGGGCAACTAGAAAGCACTGATGGGAGCTGACAGGACATAAAAGACCACTAAAAATCACAAACAAGCATTCCAAAAACCATGGGATATCAATATTTTTATATCTATCAAGTACAATGTATACTAAAAAGGCAAAAGGTATGGTTTCCCCCTCTGAAAAACCAACCTTGAACAGTAAAACAGATGTGATGCCCTAAGAGTTGCTGAAGAACCTATTTTAATTTCTACTTTTAATCCAAAATACCCACATAGAAAACATCTTACTTGAATTCAGTGGCACAATACAGGTAGTTGTAGACTATACAGCATTTCCATTTGCATGCGTTGCCGTGTTTCCAAATAACTTACAGCACTGACAATATTTTTCAAGCAGCGGTTACGTGGTCTAGATACTGCTTAAAAGACTATAGCAAACACTTTCTTCCCAAGGGGAAAAAAAAAAAAAAAAAAAGGACATTAACATCCTCCATCCTCTTGGGTAGGGGCTATTTTAATTCAACACAAAAAGACCCTGGCAGGAGACCTGAACAACTTAAAGTCATGTTTTATGCGAGTTCAGTGGAATGCAAAGTCTCTCCAGCTTGTTTTAACCATTATCTCTCACTTTAACCTTGAAACTCCAGAAGTGCAGGGGAAGCTTTCAAACTTGGGAAATACAAATTTATTTCTAACCTGCCTCTGCAAGCTAGGAAAGCAAAAAAAAGTCTCAATTGCTGATAAAGGTTTGGAGGTTTTGTTTAAGTACTGCTTGAATTTGGAAGCCAAGATTTAGCTTAGGATGAAAAGGCAAGAGGTACAGCTATAGTTCAGTTTACCATTTTGACAGAACACTTGTCATTAAACAGCAGTTAGAGGAAGTTATTCCAAATAGAAAAGCATAAAAAATAGAATATCCAAAACAAAGAAAATGGAAAAGAACATAATTAGCCACTAAAAGCCACAACAATGCAAAACCAAAAAAAAAAAAAAAGGGAAGGGGAACCACTTGCTAAAGACCCAAGAGCCAGTCATTAGGCCTCTTGCAAGCCCATCAAAAGCAAGAAATCTGCCAGAGAAGTGCTGTCATCAGCAAATCATTGAGGCTTGAAAGGGATGTTTAACATAATTATATGTTGTCTGCCTTTGCCACCAAGTTGCTTGAAGTGGTTGGGACCCTTTATAGAGAGAGAGGATTTGTCTAACTGAAATGTGAAAAAGGATCTAAAATCAGAAGTGACTAAGAAAGGACAATAAAGAGTTACAGGGATCAAAAAGAATGCGATACATCCTTCAACTTTGACCATGTCAACAAAGCACGACAATAAAGAGTTACAGGGATCAAAAAGAAAGCGATACATCCTTCAATTTTGACCATGTGAACAAAGCACAGCTACTGCTTGAAAGCCCACTGGCTAGGAAAACTTCTTCATGAAAGATAAACTGACAAATCAATTGTCCTTCTCCTGACATGACCCAATTCATAACTGCTATGGCCCACTCCCAAGCCTATCAAGGATGTACCAGATACTCACAGCGTCACTGCAGGACACGTCTATGCTGCGAGACATGCTGGAATAGAGGAGTCTGGAACTCTCAAAATTGCCATGTCTTCGATGTCGCATGGTGCCCATAGAAACCTGAAAGAGCATGGCAGAAGGAGAGATGAAGGAGCAATGGTCATTTCTTTCACTAGATAAAAAAAACAGCAAGGACATTTAGTGCCCTAGGAAGGCAAGGGAGAGGTTATTCAAATCCGGCATAAAGAATTAGGAAGTGTATTGATTCCTAAAATATGAAATGAACATTCAGAGAAAATCTTTTCTCTTATTTCATACCAAAGAGACTTTCCTCTTTTTTCCCCCCGCTCCAAAAAGAACTCCAAGTCAACATGCTGTGAGAAAGGAACACACCTTATATATGCCATCCCATTCAATTTATTGCCATATCTTAACTCTCTTTCCCTTCCCATCTCTGATGGGCATCCTCAAGACATGTACTATTCAGTGTTTATACACAATGAGCGGTCCCTAATCCAATGTATTTACAAATTAAAGGGGATAATAAGAAGAAACATCTCAATCACAGAGAAAAACTGCAGTGTAAAAAGAAGTTGGTCTGGCAGTACACCAGAAGCTTAGAGTAGATGCAGCACCTGAACATCAATCCCTCGAGTCTCCGTCCTCTCCTGTAACAAGGATAGTCAATACGTGACGAGTCTCCGTCCTCTCCTGTAACAAGGATCGTCAATACATGTGGTCTGAAGAGTAAGGGGATTTCAAGTTTATCGGATTCAAAAGTTAAGAAGTCACCCTTGGAAGCAAACACACTTCAGTTGCCCTCTAGAGCAGGTACCTGTATCAACCTCACTGTCTTTGAAGGAGCGTCACTTCATTTGCACCAAAGCACAAAACAAAACTTTATTCATGCTAACGGTAAATACTTCCATTCCCTTCACATTACTTTGTGAATAACATTGGAAAAGGTCTTTTCCTGAAAGGAAGGCTCACAGCCAGCTAATGTGGTGAGCTCAAATTCTGCTTCTCCTTCCAACACTGTTTTCTCTCCTGCCTTTTCCTTTCACTGTGTACACCAGGCTTGCCTCCCAGGTGATACTGTCACTGTATGGCAAAAAGCATCTCTTCCAGACACGGGAACAGTATTCTTCAGCTCTGATGAAGCATCCCTGTGTAAACAGATCCGTTTCTGAGATCCAAAAACTAGCAAGTGTGAAACAATTTACTTGGGGCATTTGATAGTAGGAATGGCACAGGCAGTGGGAAGCTTTAGTTGTAAATAGAACAATGGAGTGCCATGTGAGCAACCCCCAAAGCAGAAAAGAAAAGGCAAGTTTCCACAAAACCACGTATATTTATACTTCACAGTTATTTTAAAAATACTTTGAAAAAGATTTCATGTTGAAGAGGAGCACAACTGACTCAGTGTTGTCTACTGCGCATGGTAGAAGTCCACAGCTACTTCCCCCAAATTCTTCAGCATGCCTGGGATCTCTCTCACTCTTTATAACTGTGAAGTGATGGAAGAGCGCAGAAAAAGCCCTCTTCCTCCTTCCCACCTTCTGCATGCAATAGGAATGATTTAAACCCAAGAAAAGGCAAAAGGCTAGAAAGTGCATTTCATCACGGCTGGATGGCCGGGCCCAGAGAGTGGTGGGGAATGGAGTTAAATCCAGCTGGCAGCCGGTCATCAGTGGTGTTCTCCAGGGCTCAGTATTGGGGTCAGTTCTGTTTAATATCTTTACCAGTGGTCTGGACAAGGGGATCAAGTGCACGTCAGTCAGTTGGCAGATGACACCAAGCTGGGTGGGAGTGTTGATCTGCTGGAGGACAGGAAGGCTCTGCAGAGGGATCTGGACAGGTTGGATCGATGGGCCGAGACCAACTGTATGAGGTTCAAGAAGACCAAGTGCCGGGTCCTGCACTTGGTCACAACCACCCCATGCAACGCTACAGGCTTGGGGACAAGTGGCTGGAAAGCTGCCGGGCGGAAAAAGACCTGGGGGTGTTGGTCAACAGCCAGCTAAACATGAGCCAGCAGTGTGCCCAGGTGGTCAAGAAGGTCAATGGCATCCTGGCTTGTATCAGCAATAGCGTGGCCAGCAGGATCAGGGCAGTGATGGTCCCCCTGTACTCAGCACTGGTGAGGCCGCACCTCGAGTGCTGTGTCCAGTTCTGGGCCCCTTACTACCAGAAAGACCTTGAGGTGCTGGAGCGAGTCCAGAGAGGGCAACGAAGGTGGTGAAGGGTCTGGAGCACAAGTCTGATGGGGAGCGGCTGAGGGAGCTGGGGGTGTTTAATCTGGAGGGCTGAGGGGAGACCTGATCATGCTCTACGATGACCTTAAAGGAGGTTGCAGTGAAATTGGGTCAGCCTCTTCTCCCAAGTAAGCAGTGATAGGACAAGAAGAAGAGGTCTCAAGCTGTGCCAGGGAAGTTTAGATTGGATATTAGGAAGAATTTCTTCACCAAAAGGGTTGTCAAGCACTGGAACAGGCTGCCCAGAGAAGTGGTGGAGTCACCATCCCTGGAGGTATTTAAAAGATGTGTAGACATGGTGCTCAGGGACATGGTTTAGCGGTGGGCTTGGCACTGCTAGGTTAACAGTTGGACTCGATGATCTTAAAGGTCCTTTCCAACTTAAATGATTCTATGATCATATTGCAACCTGAGTAATGGGCACAGTGCAGGTCTTCCTAATTTTTGCATTTGTTTAAGCCTCATTTATTCTGCATTGATTTAGTGTTGTATTAAAGTAGGGTGCCTAAAAAGGTACCTGCACTGAACTCAGGCACAGGTTTTAATTTGACCACTTAGAACCGGCACCTATAGAAAGCCAGTGTTCACCAAAAACTTGGAAGAACAAGTGAGTGTTACAAGGGAACAACAATGCTGTCTCTCAAAGAATGGCCAAGAGCACAGCATTTCAAACAGAGCTGGCATTATTGTTCCACAGAGAGAAGAACCAATTCCAAAGGCATGGTTCCCTGGAGAAAAAGAAGAAAGGCAGCAGGCTATATACCCTCTGCAAAACATAAAAACGGAACAAGCAGTTAAAATCTTACCTCAGGCCTCCCAAGACAACACCAAGCTAGCTTGCATGCCACGTAAGAATCGCGTAATACTGTGATTCAGGCACAAACCTGAGAACCTGGTAGATGGTCTGGCCATTTGGTTACATTTCACATGGACTCCACAGGCACTTGAGCACCATACCACGGCTATTTAGGATTCTCAGCCCAGAGGAACAACAACAAAACCACCCTTTCCTTTGAAACCCAATGATGTATAATCCCTTCATATCTCTTCATCTCCCACCATAATCTCTCCCTCAAATTTCAACTTCGAAATACTCATCCAAAAGTGACTTCTCAAAACATGTGTCATTGAGAGATATAGTTGTGCTGGCCTAAGCCTTCCACCTGAGAACCCTTTTCAGCTGCAAATAAATGTCAGGTTACACCTGCTTGCTCAAGGTTTCAGATAGTGGATCTGCCTCAGACCAATTTATTTCGTCTTTCAGCACTGTAGAAAGGCATTAATGCTGTTTCTCAAGTAGAAGCTGCAGAAGAAAACAGAGCACACGCCTGCTTTGAAGGTCATAATCTCCTCTGCATTAATACCTCTAGCATTTCCCATCCCCAGAGCAAGGACAGAAGTCCGGCAAGCTTTGCATCGGATTTAGGAAAAAACTTTGTAGCAAGCTTACTAAACCAGCTCGTAACCACAAAACACTAGAACAAACCTATCTCCAAATAGGCCACCGGTCTGGTCATGCCCTGCTCCAGACCTCCAGAAAGGAAGCATGCCTTAATTTGCCCAGGATCTGCAGAAGGAGAGAGTGTCTCTTCCTTTCAGGGTATCTGCTCAAGAGCCTTTTCAATGCAAAAAGGGATAAGAAAAGGAGGAAGCCATAAACAAGAACACGCAGAGAGGAAAACGTGACTGACAGGCAATAAAGGAGTGAGGAGACCCCAAGCGGGACAACCACACTAATTGATAAGGGTTTGTGGAATGTGGGAATGTTTATTCCAGTGAGGTTATCTGATGGGGCAGGCTTGTCAAATGTGATACTATGGAAAAGACGGAAGCCGTACCCAAAATATACAGAGGCTCAAACCTGGCAAGCAAGCAGCATGGAGACAAAGACAAAAAAAAAAATCATCTTGTCAGCCACAGTAATTGATGGGTTAGCAAGAAAAGTCATGTAAATTGGGACTTTGCGGCCGATAAGGATGCAAATCTGAGGTTCAAGGATGTTGGAGGGGGGCGGTGGAACCCTGCCAGCTGAGGAAGGGAAGGCAGAGAGGGAGGAACAAGGAGGAATAGGCAGGAAGGGGTACAAAAGGGACCCTTGGCATGTCAAACAGGGCCTGTGCACTTGTCTGGCTGAGCCCTGCGCCTCATCACTGCAGTCTCTCCTATCTTCTTAATCAATTATTTCTTAACTACCTGGGCAGGGGTGCTGGGCAGACAGAGGGGCTGTGCCGCTGCCCAAGGGATCTGCGAATACACATGTCCTTGTGTACTCCGAGAGTGTCGTGTGTGAGTGCCTGCAGTAGTGACCTCCTGTCTCCGCTGGTCCAACAGGAAGGGGTCCACTGAAGGAATACAAAGCACTAGAAGCTTGCCAAAAGCAACCAAACTACCATTTCTGCTCATGACTTTCCCAAGATCATTTCAGGGTCAGTGGAGCCTCGTGCTGCGCACTCATGAAGCGAGGTCCAAGGAGCCACCTGTGAATCATTTAGGGACTTGACTAGCATCATTTGTTCACTAACAGATGCAAAACCAAACAGAGTAGTTCTGGCTTTATAGCCTGGTTATACAATCTGGCTTTACCTTCCCTAAGTATGGAGCTACCCGTTCTCTGTCTATAGGCCTGCCTGGCTTTTCACAAACCCTCCAAACACCAAACGAGTCCAGGGTCCTGCAGGTAACAGCCCCCTCCCCTGCATGACCCTGACTTCAGAGCAGATCAAGAAGGCCTTGGTAAACAAGGAATCCTCCCTCCATCAAAAGACTGGTAGCTCTCACACTGCATTTCCAAACAGGGCAAGCAAGCTACAAGACAACAGCTGAGCTTGGCATTACGACAGGTTTCACTCAGCACCCTGAATGTTTTAGGATCCCTCCTTCCCTCCCCAGGCAGGACACGAGCTTTCCACATTTTACCTAACGCAAGGATGGTTTCCAGGCATAAGCTAAAAGCAGAGAAGCAATTACCAAAGCTCTGGCAGCTCCTCTTCCTCAAAGACACGCTGCCGGAGGAACTGAGACAGCTCCAGCCACAGAGCAATCATCCTGCCCTTGTGAAGTGCTAACTTTGGTAACAACCAAGACAATGGCTGAGAGAGTATTGGCCCTAAAAACACCAGACTGTTTAAAACAAAGCAAAAACGCCCCCCCTCCACCATCTCCCTTATTTAACTCAGTAAGACTGTGCATTGGGAGACATATTTCCTAATAACCCAGAAAGCAATTCTTATCATTTCATACAATTGATGTTTGGTGTAAAGACATTTTTAAAGCTGTAATTCAAGATAAAAGTTCCATGGGGGGAAATACATTTTTGTCTGGATCTATGCAACTTATTTATTGACAGAGTTTTACTTTAGTTGTTGATTTGTTTAATAAGTTAACACCAGAAAAGTGACTATGGACATAACTGTACAGAGAGAAGATTAAAAGGAAACAAGGGTATTAAATAATTCATTCAAAACACTAAAGGATTTCAAGTTTGCCTTGCTGCTTTTGTAAATAATTGATAAGGATGAACGTGCTGCAAACAAACTGAAAAAAGTTAGCGAGAGTGTAAAGGAGCCCTGAAAACCTTGGACTCATTCTTAATTTTAAGTTCTGAAGAGCGGCATCGATACCACGGTGTTTAGCTGATATTTGTGAGCGAAGCTAACTCCATGAGTGTTAGAAATCACACAGCAATTGTACATACTTTAAAAGATGTGACACAGCTGCAGCCTGCGTAACAGGCAAACGCAGTTCATTTTCTATTGCGCTTCCAACCCATTAAACATATAGGAAGACATTTTTAAAGCACAGACTAGTGCATTAAAGCGTAAGTTTAAGAAAGTTAATGTGTTAGTTTAATACATTTTGCGAGTAATAGCTATTAAACAAACACCAGAATAATCCTCTAAAGTCTAAGACTAATACTATGACTTCCACAGCACTTGAAGCAGCATATTTCAATGAAATCTTTAGCTTGGAAGTGACTAAAAGGAAAAGAAGTGACAAAAAAACAACTAGTTCTGAAGAGACTTTAATAAACAGGCTTTTAAAAGCTTGTCTGTAACTGAAAAAGCAAGACCAGCTTCAATCCTCAGAAAGCTTTCAGATAAATTTAGCTACTATTTGCCTTAACATAATTCTAACAGCTGGCTTTACGTGAAAGCTCTCAAAAAGAACAGGACATTGCCAGCCTTCAGATACACAGCTACCTCAGTTTCAGCACATTAAAAGTATATAGTTTTCAGTACAGAAAAATCAACACCTAATCACATACCACTGTGGAGCACTTACCAAAGTCTCCAGAATATGCCCCAGCAATCCTCCTGAAATCATTACTCAAAGAGGAAGGTTTTGATATACTTCAGCTTGCAAAGCCCCACCTTTATCTGTGTCATGCTTTCCTTTTAAGGGAGGGCACAGAGGAAGAGATAATGCACAGGAGAAAGCAACAGCAGGATTATTCACCAACTACTAATGAAGGCAGGCATTACTGCAGCAGGGTGCAGGAAAACACAGTTGCAGGTTATCTGTAAGAGAAGAGCAATGCTTCTGTCCTGCCTGCTGCCAACGTGCTGCAGAAACCAGTAACGATACTGCAGCTAATTTATGCAATCAACAGCACTATTAAAAAGCCAGAAGTACAAAAAAATGCCTGTGGGAATAAATAATTAGATTTTAATGCATCAGAAGGTAATGAAACAGTTCTAAAAATCAACACCTATTAATTTAATTTACTACAAGGTTGTTGAAACACTGGTGAGTACAACAGAGGATTTTACAACAACTGATATTTTGACCCAACAAAAATCTTACTCTCGGTTCCTTCATTTTTTTTGTTTGACACTCATCAGTATAAAGTAATCTGGTTTTCTTCTGTCTTTAAGTTAAAGTGATCCACTTTGGCAAGGGTAATTTCTATTGCTGTGATATCCACAGTGACTCCTTGGAGAGCTGGATTGTCCCCAGCGCACCCTCCCTGCAGAAAGGGGAGCTATCCGGCGTGCCGCTGCAGAACCTTCTACACCCTTTTAATCACCCGCTTTGGGCAGATGTCACCACTGGGGAGCTATCCGGCGTGCCGCTGCAGAACTTTCTACACCCTTTAAATCACCCGCTTTGGGCAGATGTCACCACCCCACAATTCAATTTTACTTTGGACCGTAGTGGATGAGCATGCAAGGAAAAAAATACATCCAGTTCTGGAGGGCAGAAACTTCTAATCCATAAGCAATCCCAAAGCAGCAGAGGAAAAGAGCAAAGGCCATACTGTTCAAAAGACCCAAGGCAAAACAAGTAAATGTTGCAATTAAAGATCTGCTGTTGAAAACACGGCCATTAAAAACGAGCTGAAGTGTTTTGAGCTTCTGTTGATGGTCAAAAGCTCACAGTGTTATTTCCTGGTAATCAGGGATGTCTCTAAACTGTTCAAGTGCATTTTGACGCATGATCCCAGTAAAGAACCTGGTGCTCCCTCTGCTCACCCAGCTCCAGGCTTTTTCTTCCCTTGGAAACCAAATGGAGGGAACGATGCACATAGGAATCTGTGCCCAGCATGCAGTCAGTGGCTAGGACATAGAAGTGGATAATCACCAAAAAAAAAGCTCAGCAAAAGTACTTCTGTAGCTTTTCCAAGGGCAGGAGTGAGAACTATCAGACGCACTTCTCTCTCGAGTCACGGCGAGGCAGGTACTGCTAACTCTGCAAGGACCTGCAGCGTGAAGAGGCTAGTCAATTCAGACAAGTTATTCTGGCAAGAGGCAGCAGCAGAAAAGGGAACGGAGCCGGATTCTTCCAGCCTGCAGCCTGGCCTCAGAGCAGTCTTTCCTTCTGTGACCAAGATGGCTTTATTTACCTTCAATCTCACATTACCTTGGCATATACACATCCACATTAGCATGAGTTTTCACTTCGGGGCTTAACTTTACACTGCAGCACCCAACAGCTCTATGTCTGCCCTACAACACGTACTGCACACTAGCAATTACTGACTTATGAACAGGCAGCTGCCATGCACTTCATTGCTCTGCTTTCTTTTCTTCTTGCATTGGTTATCCAATGGGTTCAGCTATGAAATAAGTAGCAAATGGAGTGAAGAAGCTTAGACATTAAATGTTAGTACGATGCTATGAAATAAGTAGCAAATGGAGTGAAGCAGCTTAGACATTAAATGTTAGTAGGACCACAAAATGATAACCACACCTAACTAAAGCCATAACACCTGTAACTTCATACACATCTCTCCACTTCCCCTGTCACGTCAGAGCTATTATCACACAGAGCCTACCTTAAGCTGACAGTAAAAAGGAGTTAGTTTAAACTCTTATCGGAAGCTACTCCAGTTTGCATTTTATTTGCTGTGCACTGCCAAAGTTTTATTTCATTTCCTCACTCAGCCCAGAACCAACAATGTAGGATGCAGGCTCACTCTCCAGGCTCACTATCCACGAGAGAAACTTTTCCTAGAACAGCATATGCCAGGGATCTTTTATTGAAGCCAGGAGAAACCATCATCCTGCCCGCCTCTACCCCATGTGCGTTCAGTTCAGACATAACTCATCCAAGTGACCCACTACTCCTAAGAAACATACAGAAACACATCAAAGACTTGCAGCTAATCCTGAGAGGGAGCTAAATCACTTCTGTACACCTTCTGTCATCCTATTTCACAAGAACAGAGTTTTCAGGGGCAGACAGTAGCAATGTGGTCATGCATCAACATTACTGAAGTACTGAACATGAATTTTTATTGTGGTTTATACCTGCAGTAAGTCCCTTAGTCACTGCCCTGTGAAACCAGTCTGGCTGATAACTCTCAACAAGAGAAACTAATGAGTACATAAATGGGGAGCTCAATCATCCCTTTAAAAAAGTAGCTGCCAAGTTGGGGAACAAACCCTTCTGCCTGGTTCTATTACACATAGTAAACCCAGAGAGCAGACAGATTTTTGGGGCCGCTTTATGGTTCTCAAGTGTAGCAAATCCCCCCCATAGCTCAAGTAAAAAACTGGGCATCCCAGGCATCAGAGATGCTCTCTGAATGTGTCATGAAGTTTTTAGTCCACCTGGGCAAAGATGATCAACTATTTTCCAAAGACAAGAGCTCCTCCACTGGCAATAACTCACACTTCCCAGCATTCCTGGTCTGAGAATATGCACACAAGTATTCCAAACCTACGGTAGTTATACCAAACACACTAATACTTACTGTATTCCAGCAAAATCGGGTCTCCACTGGAGATACTTCAGCAAGAATTTGCCAAACTGCACAGAATTTGCTGTCTTTCCTAATTCACAGGAAGTATTTAACTCCAGTTTTGGACTAAATCGAGGTGAATATTTGCGAAGAATAGAAAAGACATTACTATGGATCCTGGCCAATGAGTTATGTTTCTATGATCAATGAAGTAAGAGCCCTCATCCTCAGGATCAGCATTCAGACCACCAGTGTCATTATCTACGCAGGAATCCAAACACAGCAAGCCCTTGTATTAATAAGAAATGGAAATTCACATAGATATGAAAACATTTTCCATTGTACTGAGAGCAGAGAAGAGACCATAAGGAAGAAAGATGCTTCTGCACATGAATAAACCTCATGATCCTTTAAAAAAAAAAAATGGATAAAGCAAGAGAGCAGATTTAAGGCAAATGGTACCTGAAGAGCTACAGGGATTTCTGAAGCCTGCAGCCTCCGACGTGCAGAAAGCCAGGTACTATGGGATTCCTTTCAGTGGTTGGCAGTAAACCACTTTCTATCCCAGGATCTATGAGAGCTTAAGAGGGGCTTTTTATTGGTGACAGCAGAATTGACAGTGCACCTGTGAAGTTACACAGTATATTAATTCTCTTGTAAAGTTGGTTTTGTGGGTTTGTTGTTTGTTTGTTAGTTTTTTAACTGTTAGTCTCATTTCACCACACTAAATGAAATTTTTAATGCCAAAGAGACTGTCATGGGCTGACAGCATTAAAATCACACCACTACTAACCATGAAATCCTTTTTTAGCATCAAGGTTGTTTTGGTTAAGCTTTGAGCCACACATTATTAGCACATTGTTTGAAGACAATGTCTTACTGGAGGTTTTTATATGGGGTTTCACAGCATAGTCACCACAGAATTCAATGGCTGAAAGTATTCTTGGGTCTGTTCCCACCTGAAACTCAGACAAGAGCTCCAGCAAAAATACAGACGGATTTTGCAGCATGATGGATTAAATGGGCAAAAAGGTGAAATATTTATTCTGTTGAGTGCTAATCACTATCCTTCCCTAGTGTAAATTCTCCACATGGATCACCAGAGAGAACAAAATGCCAAATACTGCTGTAGAACAGCCAGGGTGCTTACTAATTACAGAGGCTAAAACGAAGTGTTACATGGAGATTCACAAAGAACATTTCTATCACAGAAATCCCTCTGGATTTATTTTGCTTTGGCTGCAAGCCCTTAACACTCTTCTTGTTTCTGAGCAGGAAAGAGACACTGATGCAGTTGCACACAGAAGTTCATTTACTGTGTATGACCTGCCTTCTGCACCCCCTTCTACTGCTTGCTGTAACGACCCCCTTTTTCCCTTCTTATCCAAACTGCAGAAGCTCACCTTGAGCAGGGGTAACAGCTTGTGTGGCTCCGTACCCTTTTTATGTTGTGATTTTGGATTCATAACCACTGGGGAGAATAAAACTGTTTCATCATATTTCCAACTTAGATACTAGATTTCTCCACAGTGTTAGAAGAGGAGGGAAGAAAGCAATGAAAAGTATTAAATGCGAACTACGAGACAATGCTTTAGCCCTTCTCATTCTCAAATCACCTTGAACATAATTAGCATAAGCACAACAAACCTGGGGAGAAATAAAGATAATTATTTGCCATTTCAACTCCATGCCCTTTGTCTCTCTACCTCACCAGGCTCCTTAAATGCCTAGCAGTTCCCAGCAATATGAGAAGTTCCCTGTTTGTGTCTTTTACCATTTCCCAGCTCCAGCTAAGGAAAACATCTAAAGCTGCCACATGGATGGCAGGTGAATACTGTAGCAACAGGCACCCAAAAAAAGCAGTGAGATAAAGCAAATGAAATTCTTTAAATCAAGCAAAAGGACAAGGATAGACTCCCTTCCTTTTTTCAGCAAAGAAAGGGAGATCTGACTCCTATTTCTGTGTGTGTGGACCACTGGGATGTACCTACCAGCCACTACAGTAAGTCTCTTTCCTTTCAGATAATACATGCAATTTTTGTTGGCTTAACTTTTGGGTTATATTAAAGCTTAATAAAATGAGAAGCTGCAGAAGGTATTCTTCATTGCAAGAAAGGTCAACAAAACTATTCAAACTATACCAGAGTCCTACCTGAAGCATAGGTGTGATAAGTCCTGTTACAGTACAACTTTGGCCACCAAAACACAGATAGCAGAGCTTCTTTGGGGTTTGAGTCTTTAAGAAACTTGGAAAAGCCTAAAGAGCACTTCTCTGCGGAGACAACTGCTCAAGAGACACGGTTCTGTGAACACGCAACACTCTCTGGTTACTCATTTCTTCCTGTACTCGGGAAGGCAGGTGCACTGTTGGAGACAAAGTCTCATAAAAGATACCCAGCTCCAAGGATTCTTACTCATTTTGAATGGAAAACCTTGTCAAATAGCGTATCTCTGGCTGGCTGTTCAAGTCACAAGGATTTAGTATCAATTACTGAAAGCAATTTTGTTATTTTTAGCTATTTGCCTTTGCAAGGTATGCAACAGAATATTCTATCCAGTCTACAATGATACACTGCCACACGGAAGAGAACATAACCTCGTGCAAAATGGCAGTATTTTGGCAATTAGAGATACTTGAGCTTTTCAAAAAGGGATTATTGACAGAGTCCAAATCTAGGAGAAGCACCTCTTATTAGTCCGAGTGTCCAGCTAGCCTCACTTAGAGAGGACAGTCTCCCAGATAAACGTAACTCTGACCTCGCAAAGATACAGAGACCTAGTGTGACGGGACCTTGAAAGCTGAGGTCCTACCCTCTCTTATTACCCATCGTGCTGTTTCACAGGCATTTAAAATCCTTTTTAACAATTCAGATTCCTAAATGCAGACACTTGTATTGACTTTCAGCGTGAGAGTGCACTGCATTTGGAGAACAATGGGCGAGATCATTCCGATACGCATGTTAGCCCAGAAAGCTTTAAAAGTGCTTTTTGGTGTGAAATATTAATAGGTATGAACAGAACACTGTCAGATTCTTTCTGTAAAAGCCTTAAAAATAAAAGAAATCCACCAAAAATAATTATGTAATTTTCAGCTTATGAATGTTCAGAGTGACTAGCAGTTGTGCACCTCAGGCTTTTATGCATTTAACTTGATGGAAATGTTCTGAGAAAGTGTTCATCAAGCTTCAAAAATGAGGGAAGAGGAGATTCAGTCAAAAGGAACGTATGCTTGGGACTATTTCAGTCTCCATTCTCTGGAAACTGGATGTAACATGAAAACCTTGGGCATCTATACAAATTTCACACCACTCTGCAGATCACAGTGTGTGTCAGCAGTAGGCATTTGATTATCCCCCTCCTATAAAAGGTACACCTAATCAAATATCCAAATACAATACCTTAGGTAAAATGTCTTTAATTCACAGAAATCATAGAATCAGAGTCATGTAAGTGGGAAGATACCTCTAGAGGTCCAGGTAAATCAGAACTGAACTACACATGGCTCGATATCTCACAGAACATAAATCCCACCACTTCTCAAGACCCTTTTTCTAGTGTTTGACCACTCTCAGATTGATTTTTTTTTTCCTAACATGTACTTACAATTTCCTTTGTTCCAACTTGTGTCCATTTCCCTACTCCTGCACGTCTTCTAGGAGTCTGGATGCGTTTTCTCTACACCCTCCCATGTTAGGCACTTGCAGATACCATTAAGATCCTCCAGCACCTTCTCAACTCAACCTCTCCTCATGCATTAGCTGCTCCAGCCCCAACCACCTTGGTGGCCTCTGCTTTGAATCATTTTGATACATCCAAGTCTTTTTTGTACTGATGAACCTCAAACTGGACACAGAACTCCAGATGTCATCTCAAAAATGCTGAATAGAAAGGAAGGATCATGCTGCAGGACCTGCTGGTCATATTTTCGCCAATACAGCCCAGAACGTCGTCAGCCTCTTTTGCTGCCAGGGAATGCCGCTGACACATAATTCAACTTTTTGGCCCACAGGTCTTTTCACCCCCAGATGCAGCTAAGGATGTTTTTATTGGGTAGATGGTTGGACTTGATGATCTTTGAAGTCTCTTCCAACCATAACGATTCTACGATTCTATTAACCTAGAACAGGATTTACCAGGGAGGGAACCAAAAGCATGCTGCCAGGCAATCACCTACCCCTAGTTAACCTATGTCCAAACTTGGTAGTTTTTAGGAACACACTGCCCATTACCAATCCCCGACCAGATGACAGATCGACCAGGATAACTTGTCCAAGTCCTGTTGTTTTCTGTTTCTCTTTTCCTGCTGCCACAGAACAAAAAGGGACAGCAACCATTAATCCCACAGAGGTAATACGAAGAGAGCATCAGCAGAATTGTTCAGCTGGAACATGTGGTCGGAAATGCAGGTCATCCAGTGTGATAAATTTAGGGTCACCCAACTTTGTGAACAGTGCAATTCTGGTAGCAGACACCAGACCATTGCTCCAACAGCACAGAACAGATGTGGGCCCAGGTTAAATTCACTTAGAAGTCTGCAGAGCCTGTTGGAAATAGCCCAGGTGCAAATACAGCTGTTGTAAAAGAGTGGGACTGTCAAAGACACCAATATTTCTTATTCATTTTTCCTCAATTCAGGTACTATCTGGAGGAACCCTAACTTGCATCCTTCCCAAGTCTTTCTGTACAACACCACAATTCCACAGTACTTTTTGCGGGAAGCTGTAACCTGCCCCAAGATGCTCTAAGATTCCAATAACCAGAGAGACAATATGAGTGAAAGCTGGATTTACAGTTAACCTGAGGCTGATATGCAGAGGAGAGAGAGAACAACATTAGGCTCTCTGACGCAGAGAAGCCAGTTTCTTCAATGCTGGCAGATATTTAAGGCTGTCCACGTAACCACAGACAGCAGCCACCTCTCCATTGCAACAGCCTGACCCCAGCATCGCACATCCTGCCTGCCCCATTTCCTTACAGACTCCCCGTGATGCTTCCCAGTACGTAGTCCAAGTGTGCATCTTTTAAGGTACTCTGTAGCGACAAGAGCACATTGCGTGTTGGCACCTCACTTGCCAGCAGCTCTATTTACAACTTGGTGACTCCTAAGCAAGCCTGATGAATAAATAAAAAAAAATAATCAGATGAACTCCCTGATCATCAGCCTCCTGAGCCCTGCATGTTTGACAACGAAAATGAGGAAAGGGATGACTGACAAACCACCTTTCACACTTGTTTTGGGTTAGTGAGCTCCTGTTTTAGGAAGCACTACTCCCTTGTATCTACGGTGGCCTTTTGCTTAAGGAATTGGACTTCAGAGCTACAAGCATCTCAAATCACCTGCGTCGTTCACCCCAGATAACTCCCAAGTTGTTTTCTAAAAACAACGTAGTGTTGAGAAGCCAAGGACACCTTTATGTTTTGCAATGGAAAAGCTGGATTCAATCAAGCTTGCTGAAATAAGAAGTAATGAAAAAATAGGTGGTGGGGAACGTGGAGAAGACAAATGGAATACTCCTTGCTGAGTCCACAGAGGTTAAAAAAACAAAACCAAACAACCACACTCCAGGCTTGAGGTGGGAAAACCTGATTGAATTATCCCGTTTGAGTGGTCTTCACACAGAAGACCAACTCCTTGAGCCCTCTAAAACGCTTTGCATTACTTAGTATTTTGTTCTCAGTACAGCTGCTGCTGGAAAATCAGTTTGAGAAAAGTAGGATGATGGGAGGAAACTGATTCCAAGAAAGTTAGCTCAGGTCAAAGTCAGCAAGAACTGTCCACCAAGACAGGAATGTTCAGAAAAGTTTTGAGCTAAAAAGAGTCTTAAAAGAAGAAGCACTAGAGGCAACATTAATAGCGCTAGTAGCTCTGACAAGAATTTCAGCACACAGGGAGAGGTGAGGAGGAAGAGATACAGTCAATGGAAAAAAAAAATCCCTTGGAGGCTGAGGTCAGACTGATTAAGACGCTGTTTCAGTCAATATCCGCTGAAAACCATAGTTGAAAGCAAACAAACACTAAATACACTTTTTCAGAGTCTTACAAGGAAAAGACTCTCATGGAAAATGTATGAAGAAGCTTCCAAGTAATTATAGATAAGCAAAGATATATTTCTTTCATTGACCATTATTTTAATTAATTATTAATCAGCTGCTGCTGTCAAGCCTATGTGCTTAAAAACACTAAGCAGTCTGTTCTTTATAGAAGTAGTTTATAAATTTGATTTTATGTCCATCATGCAGCATTAAAAGGAAAGATGAGCGATTCAGAGTAAACCATGAATTTGATCCACTCACTTATACATTTTATTGTTTTCCCAAGACCATAAGGAGCTTGGTGTCTGGGGAATTGGGTGGCTTCAATATACTTTAAAGAGGAAGAAGAGCGTAAGCCCAAGGTCAGGCACAAAGGTGAAGTGCATGACCTATCTGTAGCTACACTTCTGGAGAGCTTCTGTAGGCATCGCTGCTTCCAAGACATCCCCTGGACTTCACACGCAGGGGTGGAGAAGAATACGAAGCACCACTTTCACCAAAACCAGCGTCTAGCTGTAGTCACAACCCGCAGCAAAAAGGGGAGCAGAAATTCCCTCTTACTCTCCCTTTCTTCCTGCACTGAACAGATGCCATCGACTCTGACAATAAATGTCTCTAACACACCGGTATTGCATACAGAGCACACATTTCTGTCAGGATTTGTAATTTCTCCAAGTCTGGTCACACTTGCCTTTCTTCCAGTACATCTTTAGCAAGTCAGCAGTAGAAAGGATTCACTCCTTTCTCCAAGACACTATATTCACAAGGTTAAAGATCAGCCAAAGTCCCAGGACCAGGAGTTGCCTCCTAAGGACAGCAAGTAGGTTTAAGTGTGCTATATTTACTCTTGGCTGTGGCTATGGCAGTCCATCAGCAACCTGCAGTGAAGCTAGAACAGCTCTCTGGCTTCTGTGATGCCATCAGCCTTGGTCCCAGCTGGAGGCGCAACCCTGAAGAAAGCAGTTTCACAATACAGCTGTAATACTGAAAAAGGTATCATCTTACGGCGATAAGCCCCTGAGACAGGGGCTGAATAAAGGCAAATATTATCTTCACTTCATCCCCTTTTCTTTTTAAAAAAAAAACACCCTCATTTTTGTGAACTCTGTTCTCAAGAACAATGCAGTTTGATGCTCTCCTAACGTTTCTTAGCATTGTAGTTAGTTCTACAACTAAACCAGATTTTAACAGAAAAGGTTCACCGCCCTCAAAGTTGAAAGGGAGCCAGATGTGCCTTCAAGCCAAGGATCTGGGCCAGCTGACTGACCAGCTACAGGGCTCTGGGGGCAGTGGTCAGGGGCACGGAGACCCGGGTGGTATTCTCCCCCCAAGAACTGGTGAGAAGAAACGGCACGAGGAGGACGACAACACTGATTTGCAGGTCAACAACTGGTTGCAGAGCTGGTGTTGGTTTTGGTATCTATGACCATGGGACACCGTTTGTAGAGCAGCTTCTGCATGGGACAGATGGGATCCACCACTAAGTGGGACAATGGTATTTTTGCCAGCAGGGTGGGGGAATTGGTAAAGAGGGCTTTAAACTAGGAATGACCAGGAGGGAGAGAATTACCAGAAACACTAAGAGGCAGTGATGGACAGGACCGATGAGCAAAGGGAACAACAACAACAAAAACTTAAAAAAATGAGCAAGCCTGGTCAGTCACACCAATTGACGAGGGCATGTAGAAGTGCAAGAACGTTTACTCCATCGTGAGCAAGCCTGGTCAGTCACACCAATTGATGAGGGCATGCAGGAGTGAGAGAATGTTTACTCCACCCAGGTTTTATCTGATTGAGGACCCTGTCAATCGGGAAACCAAGGGAAAAAGGGGGAAATCAGAAAAAAAATACACAGACTCAGACCTGACAAAACCGCCATGGAGACAGTGACGAGAAACAAACCTTACCAGTCCCACTAATTGGTGGCCTGGCGAGAAACCACAGCCACCACTTCCAGCAAGATTAGCATGAGGCAGGAATGGCGTGTCCTCCAAAAAAGAGCGACTGGGGGGGACCAGTGTGAGTGAGGAGAGTCAGAAAACCAGTGGAGAAGAACAGGCTGCAAATAAAAACACAAAATGTGGGCAAAAGAAGTTTGCTGGGATTAACCTCCCTGCTTGCAATATCAAGCATTAAAACCTCTAGGCTTGGCCTTGGTCTGCCTGAGGGCAGACTTCACCTACAGGTAAATAAGCCCTTTGATTTAAAGTTACCTTCCAGGCCATTAGACCCTATGGTAAGCCTGTGAACCCATAAATACTTTAAAAAGTAGATAGGGCAAGGTTGAAGTTCTCCGGGCTCTTTAAACCAGAGAGAGAGATAGAGAGAGAGATTAAATGGGTGTTCACTGAATTCTGCAGAAGTTGCTGTGCTTCCCAATACATAGTAAACATCAAGAATCATGAGATTAAATAGTACCAGTTCTGGACTAATTTTAGACAACTATTTCTGAATAAGAGTTAAAGGTGTCACAATGGGTCCTTCTTTACAATTCTATATCCTTCAAAGGTTGACAAATTTTCCAAAGCTCAATGGATTCCTACCGTTACACCAAGGAGTCTCACCATCACTGCCTGGAGCTCACCTAGGGTCAAATCTCTTCTTTGGTTGTTCCACTGCAGTTACCACCAAACATCCCGCCTTTGCGATTCTCACCTTTGCTACACAAAGTTTGAACGTCCAGATCTACATTGATTAAAGTTTGAGGACCTCAAAGTGGTTGCGGAGTCTTTGGCTCACACCGAGAGTGGCGTGCTGTGAAGACTTTTTAAATATAAAGTATATAATTGGGCACTAGAGATTATTTGGGAAAGCCTAGCTCAGGTAGCCATTCCACGCAGATCCTATAGCAAACCGAGCTTTACAGCAACACTCCAGAAAATGCTGAATTAAGGGCAAAACATCCTGATATACTGCCTGGATAAAAATAATCTGAGCACGTAAAACAGCAGGCTGGCTCCATGTATTCCACCTCCAAAGGTAACAGAGTATCACAAAATCTCCTAGTTGTGTCAAAGTGCAGGAACCACGCAGTCTTTCACTGGAGTGTCCTGATCCACCAAGGCACCAACAAGCCTAGCAGAGCAGTCCCTAGTGAAACTTTATTCTACCTGCTACTCAAAGATGATCACAAACAAGCAAAACCTTTTGTCCAGTCTTATAACGGACAATCTCCAAAGGAGTGACACCGAGTTGCAGCAGTGAACGTCTATTCACCTTTCACACACCCTCCCCTCCTTCCCTCCCTGCTTGCTTGCCACTGATGCTGTGGGTTTTAAGGGGAAGGGAGTAATTGTGCTAGTTCCTCCTTCTTCCCTGTTTGCAAAAAGTGGAAACTGCAGCAGATGTTAAAACAGAGTCAAGTCAGATATAGCCCTAAATCAAACCCTTGCCAGTACAAACTCTTGTACTTCTCTGAGCAGTGCTAAGTCTTAGAGTGCACAATAATAGCAGGAATCGTTCAAAGACTTGCAAGTCTTCAAGCTGTTGGAACTGGTAGCATTTTTTGGTCTCAGACTCTCACCGGCAAATACGCACCCCAAAGACATGGCCCTGAATTTGATGAACAACTGCAATTATAGGCAATTAATAATTGGTAATTAATAGGCCTTTAGGAATCATAGAAAGAGAAATGCTGCGAGTACACTGACAGACAAGGACCTTTGAGACGTTCTACATGGAGCTGTGGAAGGAAATGAGAAGGGTAAGAAATATTATTAAAATATAAA
>NW_009619054.1:46005-116956 GCF_000690535.1 Cariama cristata | reverse complement strand
TTTTTCTAGCTCTGAAGTTGCCTGCAGGAGTTCAGTATTATCTGACTTAATAAAATGCAATGTATTAATGCTGTCGCTACTGTCTGGCGATACCTTCATAAAAACATTTTTGTGGAAGTATTTGTCAAAGTCTGTGATGCCTTGTTGTACCTGAATGCCCAGTGTCTAAACAAAACAGATCTTTTCAGACTCAAAGGCTATAAATGCAGAATACTTTCATCAATTATAAGTGTTAGTGTTATAATTTTGGGAGTGTTTGTATAGACAATATAGAACGTTACTGTGTGCTTCTGTGGAGTGTTAACCTTCTGTGACTTGTTCTAAATCTTTGATCACCTTTTAAATTGTGGTAGGGAGAGATAAGGGAATGTTTCAAAATGGTTGAAAGAGGATTTTTCTGGAGCCATTCTGCTCCGAGAAATGTGTGACCTGAAGACTTGTTTTCTTGCTCCCGCACTTTCAGAAGAAGGATTTGGTTTCAGTCTTTGGGAATTGTTGCATTTCTAAATGTGGGCAGCAAGGAGATAGGATAGGAAAACTTGTGGAAAGGAAGAAAGTAGGAAACATTGGAACATGAAGCACTGTTCTTGGCCAGAAAGTGTAGTAAAGGTTATAGCAGAATTGTAGCCATGCTTCCCAAATTTATATGACCCATTCTTTTTTAATTATTCTTTTTTTAAAATGCTTCTTTCCTCTAATGAAATTTTACTGGTTGTTGCTCAGGAAATAAGATCTGTTCAAGGATTTTAACCATGTAAAGATGAAAAATGTCTTCTGCACATTTTTATTTTATATAAACTTACTTCCTTTTTAGTAACTGAGGTGATTATATACTTGTGTAGTCTTACAAACCTTGGAAAACATAAAATACAGTAGGCACTGATTATTAAGAAATTGAAGTGAAAGTTGAGGTATTTAATCTTTAAAACTGAAGAAGGACAGATGAATTTTACAGGTTTTTCTAGAGAAATGGATACTTTTGATCTCTGGGAAAACAACGTTAAAAATGGTTTTGTTTTTTTTTTATTGGCACTCTTTGCAGATGTTAGAAGCTAGGAACTGCAGTGTTCAGCTAGGAACTGATATCTCTGGAGAAAGTTGGCAATGTAGACACTTGTAGATAGGCTTGGAAGTGGTAACAGACTGTATTTGAAATATTTGCACTTTCAGTAAAAGGAATACTCAAAATTGAAGAGCAAACTATGGAAGTGCCAAACTATACTGGAAAAAACACCCAAGAGTCAGTGTACTTGTAAAGCTAGGTTTTTCACTAGGATAAGGTGATGGGAGTCAGGCTTCATTGGAAAAAGTAGCACTAGCAAGCCATACGTTTGCAGAATTATCCCCCTCCCCACTAGGAGCGGGTGAGAAGTATAGAAGTAGGAAGTATAAATATTTGTGCTAGTCAAACTGATGATAGTGTGATGGATAGATAAAGGTTTGGCATGAGCTCTAGAAAGCAGGCTGCTGTTGGTTGTTTTGGTTTGTTTTTTTCCAAATTGTCCAAATCTCCCTTATTTAGTGTTTTGCTGCAGTTTCACTTGTCTGTTGTTTGTTTCCCCGCCCCCCTTCTATGCTAGACCTAACCTGTTTTCTTTGAAGTCCTGTATAGCTTTGCTTTTATTAACTTTTCTGTTCTGCACAAATTTCTTATGTGCAAGAAGAGTAAATGAGAGAAAGGTACTGTACTTCTTTGCATTTGAAGAGAGCTTCATAAAACACCTAACTAGGGGGAGAAAATGCACAGTGACTGTAAGGTGAAATTAAACTAACCAGAGCCAGGGAAGGAGGCAGCCTTAAAATTGCCAATGATGCAAGTTTTGGGTAAAGCTTCTACACTGTCTTGTCTATGTGAAGAAAGAAGGAGGTGAAGAAAGGAGCTACTGTAAATACCTCAAGTTACTGAGAGGCTTATGCTGTCTGTGTAAATCACTATTCTAATTACATTGCCACTAAACTTTAAATACCAAAAAAAAGGCAGAAGGATTTTTTTTTTCGTTACTCTAGATGGATGAAGGAGGTATTTAGACTTTCCTGAACACCTGATCTATCCAAGATTGGAGGTACCTTGTTGTTTGACTAAAAGATGTATTACTGGTTTGTGATAGGAATGCAAGATTGCTACAGATTAATCTTTTCACTTGTTTGTAAATAAGAAATGGTGAGCTCCATTCCTCTTAAATCTGGAGGTCACCTAAATAACAAGTATAAACTGGGAAAGATGTGGAGAATGAAGGAGAAACTGGCTTGTGTTTCTGGTTGATTCCAGAGAGACAGTATAAAATAAATTAGAGGAAGGGGAGAAATGTGATACATGCATTGCTTTTAATAAATATTTCCTGATGTATAAGAATTTGGTCTGACTTTAGTGGTTTGGTTTGATTACTTCGGCATGTTGCAACTTTGTAGTGAAGGGATTTCTTCTTAGGCTAATAAATTGTGCCTGCAAAAAATAAACAATAACCAGAAGTCATTTTATTAGGTGTGATCTTAAATTAGGCCAGGGAGACTTAAAGGTATGTTTTTTGTGTTGTGTTTTTTCTGAAGCTGCATGAATGATTGTTTGCATCCTCTGCTGCCACATGGCATATGATCAGACCAAATAAGGAAGCAGCTTGCTGTTCTGCCTTATAAGTGAGTGAAAGGGGACTTGCTGAGAGAATGAGCAATTGCTGTACGGAGTAGTCAAAGGGAGTGCAAGTCTGGCAAGACCAAGTGGGAAGTATGGATTTGGATAGTCTAGGCCCATGCATGTTACTGTTCCTCTTTTGCTTGTCCCTTATTCCTTGCATGTGTGAAACCAGGCCTTTATTATCTGGTTTTATACATATACCAAGTATAAGACAGCAAATTAATGTTGTAGTTAGAAGGAATGGGAATAGGATGAGGGGGTAACAAATAGAAGCAGAAGCAGCTGATCCATATGTTTTATTTGCATAGTTTAGAGATAATGTCTTCATAGTCAAAGGATAGAAACTTTCAGAGGGAGATCTGTAATCTTTCAGGACATGCCATCTTCAGCATCACTGTTCCTGTATGCTTCTCGGTGCACGATGTAGTGTAATGTGAAAGAGGGCAGAGTAGATGCGTTATGGAGAGTGCTGTAAATACAAATAGCTAGCAGAAGGCAACAGGAGGAAGCATGTTTTGAAAAGATCAGGCATCAGGACCCCCTAAATTGCTGTATGTTATGCTAGGATAGAAAAAAGTTGCAGAGAGCTGGGGAGGAAGAGGGTAATGTGGAGTGGTTGAATACCATTTTATGGACCACTTCTTCCGAAGTGTCCACTGTTAAGTTTTGGAGAATAAAGGCTATGGAGTAACTTGTGATTAATGATGAAAATGTGGGATGTCAACCGTTTTTCTTTGTTTCTGTTTAATGGCTGTCTGTATCGTTATTCTTATAAATGTTTATTGGTTTTTCATAAATTTAGTTTCACTGAGTTCTACATTAACTGGACGCTGCTTGAGGAAAAAAACCCCCACACCTATCTTTTTAAAAAAAAGTTTTAAATATTTATTTGCTTTGGAAAATAGTCTTGTTCTGTTTCAGCTATGTAAGAGTGCATTCTGCTTTGGCTATATAAGAGTGCATCCTGCATCTTAAATAGAACTTTACATTGATTATAAGGCTAGATCAATTTATTCACTCATAGCAGAATCTTATTTTTCTGGTGGTTGGGGAAGGAAGACAAGTGACTTTTGAAGATGTTATCAAGCAAAAGCATACCAAAAAGAAGTCAATAAATAGTTAATTCTGAATTCAGGTGGGTCCATAATCAGCCTTACTGGAAATAATGAGGTTCACCTCCTGTGGATTTTTGTCTCCTGCATAGCAGCTGTCTCCTATAATTCAATAGTTTGTGAAATGCAGTTATAATTGGAAGCGTGTATGTGACCTATGTTGTTTGCTCCTACTTCAGCATTAATAATATGATATTCAGGGTGAATAAACACCATTTATATATTCAGTACTCTTTAGTATTGTTATCCTTTGCGTGGTTTTTATAGCAGCTATATTTTTCTTTCTGCTTGCTTTAAATTTTTTTAAATGTCTTCTATTTGAAATTTTTACTCTCCTAAGTATGCGTAGTTATCTGCAATTCACTTTGCAGTTATTGGCTAAAAACAAGGTCAATAGGAACAAGATCTGTGTTCTAAACTAATTGAGTTCTGTTTGCAAGGTTTGACTGACAAACATATCTGTACAGAGTTGTTTTCCCCTGAACGGATGAACTGCAGATGTCCTTATGGATTCACTTTGTTTTGATTATTTGTGTTGAGACAACAGTTTTTCTTTTAAAATACCATTTTGCATTTGTGGGATTCAAATTGGCTACTTGGACTGCAGAAATGGACACCATTAGGCTTTTTAAGAAGACTTATGTCTTTACAACACTGCTCCATGAAGCATCCTCAGTTGTTTCCACCTGCTATTGATAGAAGAGCATTCTGCACTTGTGCTCATTGGAGCACTGGCCTCCATCACCTTTTCTGTGTCTTCCCTTTCTTGTAAAACTTTGGTTTTGACATGTTGATATAGGTAATAGCCCTGGAGCCACTTAGTGGGACTATTGACGTGTTTAATGTTGTGCTGCTGTATTTTTAAGTGTGGGGTGTTTATTTCTGTGCTAGAAGAAAGCCCCCAGTTATCTGAGGTTGTGTTACTCCCTTTATAACAAGGATAAACTGATGAGGAAAATGTTGGGGAGTCTTAATCTCACTTTTGCTATTTGTCTGCAGGTGGCAATAAAAATCATTGACAAATCTCAGCTGGATGCTGTGAATCTGGAGAAGATCTACCGAGAGGTGCAGATAATGAAAATGCTTGATCACCCACACATTATAAAGCTCTACCAGGTATGAGTAGTGGTGGTGTTTTTCCCTTCTCTCCCTCTCTTTTGCTCCTGTATGAAGAGTGTGCTCTACACCAGTCACTTCTGGCAGATCACCAGTCTGTGACAAACTCTGCTTTTCTGAAGTTGATTTGCATTGGATAAGTGTTTGAATTTTTTGGAAGTACATCAGTTGTGGTCTTTTTCATTCTATGATACAAATTAGGCTGGCTGTGTTAGATACTCAAGTGCACCTGAAATCTGCTTAAAATATGCTGGAGGTTGTAAATTTTGTTAGTGAAAGAGCTGAGTTGGAAATACCTGATGATGAGACTTTGCTGTCTGTTAGTAGACAAGGCACTATGTAAGCTAGAGCAGGGTAGGAATATTCAGCAAAATGTGTCTACAGTGAGTACTAGCTGGGAGGATCTGCGGGGGTATAGTGGTTTTCTTTAGTTGAGTCTTGGCTCAAGAGTGCAGATTGAGGAGTACTTGCGGCCTTTTCTTTTTCTTATCCAAAGATGATATGACATGAGGATACGTAAATCCACATTCTGCAGATGTGCTTGTGATGTAAATGCATGCACCAAGCAAGAGCTTCCCAACACTTTATCTTGAAGTGCACTTACTAGGAGATGGATAACTAGTTCTTTGGATTTATTTTTGTTGGAATCTTATATTTCACTTCTGTGGTGGATATGGATGATTTGATATTTATCCTAAAGTAAATTCTGTATGTTGTGGAATTGAATGCACTCCTTTATAACGTAAAGGATGAATAATTACGGTACAACAATGTGTACTTACATGAGAGTACTTGTGATAACACAGCCAATGAAAACTTTTGAAGGTTTTTACTCGCGACTTTTTTTAGTGCACGCAGAATGTGTAGTAAAATACAGGTTTGTTTTATATTGTTTCTCTTCTGTTTCATTTTCTGTTCCTGGTAGCATATGGTAAAACGTTTGAGGCTGTTGGCATTTCTGCTTCAGTTAACTCTTGCTTTTAAGGCTTTCCTGAGAATATTCCCTTTGGGGTCTGTTTGTTAGTGTTCTGTTTGACAAATCATATGGTGCTTCTGAGATACCCTCTTGTTTCAGGTAAACCTAGCTCAACAAACAAATGGAAGATTTGTGCATGCTAAAACCAGACTTTGAATTTAAGTTCGTCTGATGTTGTCTATAAAGGCGATGTGAGCACAAGGACTTGGACTTGTGGTGTTGGAGTTGTTCTACTGAATAAAGACAAAGATTCTGGTTTAGACTTTCTTAGCTTTAATTTCACCTTATGAGAAAGAGACTGGCCCTTCTTGTTTAAAATACTGATTCACTGAGTAGAGGCAGACCTTAGGGAGTTAAATTTCTAACTTGCTTGAGTAGTATCTACCACAGTTTCTTCTGAATGAATGATAAAATACAAAAATGGCAGAGGAGAGTGAGAATAGTTAAATTAAGTGTGGAGATCAGCAAGATCACTTGAAGAGGAGGGTAATTGTTGTGTAGTGCTTACTCCTTTATTATAAAGGGATTGGCTTGTTAGAAATACATTTGGGAGATAGGTGAGTTTATTTTTAAAATAGCCTTCAATCAAATTGTCTCGGTTTGCTTGTGTAATGTGCCCATACAGTCTTTCCAAACTGTTTTGCCTTCCAGATACAGACATTTCAGTCATATTATGCTCAGCCGTTGTAGATTTAAACAAGGGTGCAGGAGAGACTGAAGAACTGCCATCTTGTTCTGTCTGCTGGCTTGTCAGTTTTTTGGTAATTCTGCTGGTTTTATAACTATAGATCTTTCAGGATTTGCCCTTTTTCTTTTTAAGCATTCCTCTAAAAAGAATTTATTTGTGAGCAGTCTTAGTACTTTCATGCTTATGCACAAATAAAATGCAAAAATACGTTCAAAAGGGTCTTGTCCACAGACAGCTCGGACTGAACTATTTTACTGTGGCTACTGAAAGAGGCCCAAAATGTGTTGGGTATTGAAATTGTTGTACTGAAGGGAAGTTCTAAATGACTCTTTATTTTGAAGCAGAGGACTTTTCACTTTCAGTATATCTTTTGATTATGCTGTTTGTACAACACGTTCCTGAGTAGCTGTTTAAACAATTGAGGAGAAACATTAGGAAGAAAGCTGTAAGATAACTGACTAGGCAGCCTTTTCTCAACTTACATCATGGAAGTACGGAATTTTGAATTGTTGGGTGAAATCTTTCTGTTCAAAAGTTTTGAAGACTTCCCTTTACCCTCTTTCTTTTTTCCTGTTTATGTCCCTCTATTCCTTCCAGCCTCCCATGTTTTTGAATTGTAAATAGCCTGTTCTTGTAAAAGGAAGGCTGGAACTTACCAGAAGAGAAGTGGAAGATGCTTAAAGTTTGGTGGGGTTTGTTTGGTTGGGTTTTTTTGTCCCCCCACCAGAGGATATATTGAGGATGTGATAGTTCTGTACCTGTACTGTCCAATTGTACAATGGGATCCTGTGATGAGGTGTTTTTACCTGAATTTTGCCAGGTTTTAAGACTGATGCTCATCTGGTAGTTTGTTTTTGGTTTGTGTTTTTTTTTTTCTTTCTGTAACTAGAGAACTGTTGGTAACAGAGGTCAATATTATCCCCAGTCATCTTTCTGAAGCAGCAGCCATCAGCATGTTGGAAAAGTTGAGCAGGGGGAATTAGTTTAGGCCAATTCCTTAAAG
This sequence comes from Cariama cristata, assembly GCF_000690535.1. Lineage (NCBI taxonomy): Eukaryota > Metazoa > Chordata > Aves > Cariamiformes > Cariamidae > Cariama > Cariama cristata. The sequence goes on along the minus strand of NW_009619054.1, from coordinate 109,429 downwards.
GAAAGTCATTAAACTAGCTGCTGAGGATACTATCATTTTGTGTTAGTCACTTGTGGCCAAGAATCCTGTCTACCTCCTCCTCTATACACTGGCTTTATGAAGTATTTAAAGCTTATCCTTGTGCTTAGCATGCAAATGCTCCCCTTGAAATTGCTGAGGTAACTTGAAACAACAAAGTGTAAGACAAAGACTTTCATGTCTTTCCCAGATGAGAACAATGAAAATAAGTATCCATTTTGGTGTTTGTTTGCTTTTTGCTCTTCCTGCAAACAATCTCATGTGCAATTTCTCCATCAACAGGTGATGGAGACGAAAAGCATGTTGTACCTTGTGACAGAATTTGCCAAAAATGGAGAAATTTTCGGTAAGCAAGTGAATATTTTAATGTTAACTTCTGAAGTTTGTCGATTGTATTTATCTTGCCCAAGGATCCCTTTTACTGTAGTACGTCACTTTCCTTTATTTGTCAGAAACTGTGATAACTGTCACTGTTTCTCATTTTAGAACTAAGAACTTTAGGGAAAACTGTTACAGTGTACAGTAGCATGAGAAAAATTCAAAAATTACTGATGTTCCTTTAGCAGAAGACATAGCTTGTTAAACAGAACAGTGCAGCATAATCTCTTATCTCAGCTGACAGAATTACCAGGTTTTCAGCATTGAGTTGAGATGAAAAACTAAATTTAAACGTTCAGCCTGATAATGAACAGCAACCCAAACAGTATTTCAGGTAAACTGAAGAATCTGTTTCTTGTGAAGTTATGTACTGATTTATCAGACATGATTTTTTAGTAGGTTTTCAGGAGGAACATGGTGGGCAGGAGGGGGTGTCAGGGTGACTTGGAGTAGCACTCGTAGTAAGAATTTCAGTTGTCTGTGACCTGCATGGTCATATTCACATTAATTGGCATTCTTTGGCTCAAACTCATCACTCAAGCAGAATTTCAGTGTTAAATTTGTGTGAAATACATTTTGGGTGGTTTTTTTTTATTTGTAATACTACATGATGCAACTTTTTTGTTTTGTAATGCTCAGCTGGACAACAGATCTCATTTCTTTGGAAAAAGTTGTTACTTAAATCAGTGCAGGACAATTGTAGTATATAAATATTCTGAGCAGATAACACTTCACACTTGCTCAACCCTATTAGTGTATGTGATTGCTGAAAGTGTGGAACAGTAGAGAATCCTTCAGTATTTTGAAGGACCAGGAGAACTGAGGAAGCTTACTAAATTGTAAAATCTGATGATGATTATGTAAAAGGGAATTTGTGTGGTGGCTGTGCATCAGCCTTTACTCTTCCCAAGGGCTAGAGCGAATAGTAAAAGTGTTTCCACACTCCTGAGGCTTGCGTTCTAGTATTGGAGGCGATTCCTGCACACTTTCTCCCTTCTTGATTGTGGTTAATGGGCACAGTAAAAAAAAAAATCTTCTACATGTATGTAACAGAGACCTGGTTATGGCAGCCAGGTTGTAGCCTTTGAGCTCCCCTTCACTGTAGCCTGAGTGTCATAACTCTAAAAAGTCAGGCTTATGGCATCTGCTATGCCATTATTGGTTATCTCTAGGGCGTTTTGTCTTCCATGATTGTACTGTGCATATGTGTCCCAAGTTATCGTTTGAGACTTTTCTAAGCTGTTGAAGCTAGGGTAGCAGTGAAGTCCTCTCAAGGAGGGACAGGCTGATTTCCACCCCCTGCCCCCCACCCCGAGCTAGCAGTGTATAGCGGTGGTCCTGTTTAGGTCATAAAGAAGAAATATATGACATGTGATACTAAGTAGTTAAATGCATTTCATTTTGACCTGTGTTAATACCTGTAACTTAACTAACCTGTGTTAAGTGGACTTTAAAATGCGCATTAGTGATCATAGTAAAAATGTTTTTCTTCAGCTGCTGCACATCTGACAAAAATTTGGGTGAGCCTGTGTTGTTCTGACCAAAGATGAGCTTGCTATTAATAAGCTTGTTTGAAATGGTTTACAACCTGCAGAATAGCAAGACAATGTTCTAATAAGGCTGGGATGATAAAATACCAAGAATTTTACTGCCATTTCTGGATACAGCATGTTAGCATAGGTCTATTTTTGGGGTTTGGTAACCTTTGAATATCTTGTGCATTTCTCAGGAAGGTGGGTTTGGTTGTTTTGGTTTGGTTTTTTGTATTGTGTGTTTTTCTTTGAAGGAACAGCATGATTTGCTTTATGCTGATTACCATCTGGAAACACTGAATAAGAAGAAAGGGTATTCTGTTTTTCTCACCTTAAGCTGCTGGTCTCAAACCAGTGCTGATCTTGAAACCCAGCCATGAGTTGCAGGCTGGCTGACAACTCCCCCCCTGCCCTCCCCTCCTGAAATCTTTCCATTCGTCTTATTACTTGCCTTGGGAGCTACAACATTGGAGGTTGTTTGTCTTGCAAGATTTGTATGCAGACTTGCATAAGTGGTTAGCATAAGCCAAAAATCTCTCTAAAAATTACCTTTGTACCTATATCAGGTTAAGTTTGTGTATTTTGTGTAGTTTTAAGGTTTCATATGTGAAACATTCTCAGCTCAGTCAAGATTCGATAACTATTAATTGCATTTACATGACCAGAAGATTTTTGCTGCTGCTTTATGTGAGAAAGTGAGGTGGTCATAGGGAAAAACAAATTAACAGAAGGCAAAAAATATGAAACTTTAATCAGCGTGGCCAAAGATTCTAGAAGTAACTTGGATGGTGACTCTTTTTGCCTTCTTGTTTGTCTTGGCTTTAATGTGTATCATTTCCTGTAAAACTCTGACTTAAACTCTTAGTTCATTCTGAAGAAGCAAAGCCTTTTGGGCTCTGAGACTTTCTCTGTTTGCAGATCCCTTAATGTATGTTTCAGACAGTTTAGCTAATTCTTAGACCTTGTTGTCTGATTAAAATAACTAAGGAATCTTTCTGGGTCCTTTATTAAAGACTTAATGTTTCTGTACAGGTTTTTTCTAAATTAATCATTTTTTCTGATTTATTGGAATGATTTCTCAGTGACTTTTGTAATTAAGGATGGGATATTCTACTCTTGTATGTATTTGCCACTGCTATATATGTTTTTGGAGGAGGAAGCAGAAATTAGGTAACGGCAGAAATGTTAGAATTTCAAAGTCTCTTCCATTTTTTTTCATGCAGGCTCTCAAAGTGTACTGCAACAGTCCTTGGTGAAAAGCAAATGGTCACTGTCTAGCAATATGTAATAACTTTGTTCTAAGTTTGAATGGTACCCGAGACAATCAGTTTATTTTCCATGAATGAGTCTAGTATGTCCTAGTAGAGTAACAGAAGGAAGGAACAGAAAAATGGCAGAGGAGCAGAGATATTCTCAAAGACAAAGAAAATCTTTTTTAGCTGGAATATTTCACACATAGCAGGTACTGGTGCTTTGTTCAGGAATTCAACTGAGGTGTTAAAGTGACAACCTTTCTTGCTTAATAAAAGCTAATTTCATGACTTTTATGCTTGATACCCAGGCACTTAGGAGTTTTCAAGTGCATTTCAGTTGCAATGACGAAACTGGAGTTGCTGAGAAAATTTCTCTGAAACTGTCAGTCAACAACACCAGGCAGAATAAACTCAGGAGGGCAATGGAATAGAGTTCAGCGTGTAGAGGGCTCTGGTGATTGGAGTGCAGAAGAGGTGGAGCCTGGCTTATCTTTATTTTTTTACACTGGGGGGGCAAGGGGATGGATTTCATGGAAACAGGACTCAAATGTTCAAAGTCCCTTCTTGTCTGGGTTATCTTCACCCCCTGCTCCCCCCCCCACACACACCTTTAAGTCTTTGTCATTGAACTGCTTGTGTCATAAGCAGGACATCATGTATACGGCAACTTTGATGTAACTGGAAAGTAGAGAAAAGCAGATTGGTATTTGGAAAACCAAAAAAGTAAAAAGATGACTGAAACTATATGAGCTTTTCTTCTTCCTGTTCTGATCCCTCTTTGGGTGTATTGAAATTGTTATGTCAAACTGAACAATGTGTGAAATAGTCTCCCTTTATAACATTAGTTTTCAAAGCACAAGTAGTGGGATACTCTTCTGGATTCCTGTACCCAAGTGTGTTCAAAGTTTCTAACACTTTGCCATGCATGATCCTGCTTTTGGGAGGATTTTACTTTGTTTTCTCTTGTAAAGCAGGATGGTTAGAAACGTGTGGAACTTGCTGTTTCTTCAGTTAATTAGTCTCCTGACGGCTTTTAAGTATTGCGCTCCATTTTGTTCTTTGACTAACCTTTTGATTGCACCTGAAGGGGGACTTTAACAACAAAACAAGCAGAAACCAAACAAAAACTTGCTCTATGTTTGTGGCAAGAGCAGCTTGTTTAAATTTTTACTCAAAAGCTAGTGAGGTGGGAGAAGTATAATGAGAAAGACAAACTTCAGTCTATTGCAGCTGATCTTCCTGTATGTTCCCTCTGTAATCAATGAGGAGTGAGGTGCCTCTCAGGGGGCTGGTTCAGAGCTTTGACTCACTCTCCAGAGGAGCCTCTCTTCCTTCTCTGAGTACAGGAGGAGCTGAGAGAGATCAGACTCCCTAGGTTGAAGTTAGTCTTTGTGATAGCTCTTCTGAATGACTTACCTTCTCGGTGATGTACAACATTTGTGACCATTTATAGAAATACCTTTTCTGTTTTCTTGAATAAGATACTTTAAAGAACATAGCATGTTTTTCAGGATGGTTGTCAGTAGTTGGTAACTGGTAAATGTTCTCTTAATACCATGTCAGGCTTTCAGGTTCACTGTGAGTAGCTTAGTATTAAACCCCGTTGAGTCTTTTCAGCTCTGCTAAACCATTATTTCATAGTCCTGACTGGTAGTTCATGGATAGGATCATTTTTAACCCCTGTTCTAACATGCTTCACTGTCTTTATAGCTTCAGTGAAATTTTCTATACTCAACAGCATTTTTGAATTTGCCTTTTGCCAGCTAATGTCATCGCAGTAAATGTTTAGCCTGAATACTTCAAATGCTGTTACACTTTTAGATTTGTCTTTTGAAAAGGTCTTTAGACTTAATAAAACATTTGAATTAAAAGGTTTCAGTTGTGCTTAATACTTTACAGATCTATAAAGCTTTTTAACTAGCTGCTCCCACTGTGTTTTCAAAAGTATCTTTATAGCCACCGTCTTGTAACCTTCTTCAGCGTCATTCAACTGAGGTCTCTAAAACAGCTGAGATGCAGATTATCTGTTAGCTAAACTAACTACAGTGAACCTGTTCTGAAGGGCTAATTCTCTAGCTTCTCCTCAGTGACTGATTGTTTATATTACAAGAATCCAGACTGCAGAGAGGGAAGCTGACTGTTACACCTAAGAACAACATAATCGTTCAGCAAGAGGGAAGGGAATATCCAAGCTTTCAGTTATGGCTGTTTTTCCCCCTCTTGCTTGCTGAGATATTACATGTGCATTTTAAAAGCAGTAAACGTGACCAAACTACCAGCTTGTATGATTTATGTCTAGCTTAACAATTGTAACTGTTTAAAGGAATGTGCTGCTTTTGGATGAAGTTTAGGAGCAATTATTTTGATCTTGTCCTTCGGTTTCCTTATGTGGCCTCCCACTGGGTTTTAGCATGAAACTACCAAACAAGTGATAATGGCACAACTTCTTCATCTAGTGCTCCAGTACAGTATTTGACACCTAAGAGGGTGACCGTACCAATGTATGTACTTTTCTACTTCATGCAAGAAATGTGAAGGAGAGAAAGACTAAGGAATAGTTAAGAGGCAGACATTTCAACTGCCAGGCATGGTGTCTGGGAAGAACAGCTGAACTGCATTTGCATACTCACTCTGTTACCTTACATCTCATAGTTAACTTTCCTGATTGTACACATGTTCCTTACAACCTGCAGTCTGCTTTGCAGTTGGACAGTAGGTTGCAAGGGCCTTGCTGCCTTTTAGAGAACCTACAGGAAATAATAGGATACTGTCACACTATATTATTGTGCTAATACTCCTATTCTTATACAGGCATCTCTCCACTTTACTGTGAAGAACTATAAGATTATTGTGAGATTTTTCAATAGTTCACAGTGGAAGCAATGTTTATTTCTTACTCTTGCTAGATGCCAGCCAAGGCATCCACCACCCCATTAAAAAAAATTAGTTTGGTGGAATGATAGTAATGCACAGAAATGCAAAATAAACTCCTTTAGCCAGTTCTGTTTGTGCTCTGCCTCTCTTGTCCCAAAGGGTGCCTTGGGACTTAAGCCTGGTTTTGCAAGAGGCTCTTGTGCATTCACAGTGTGTGCCCAATGGTTGTATGGGACAGTAGATCAACCCAGGCAGTCTAGTGGGTCTCATCTTCTGCACACTCAAAATCAAACATCCCTGAGAAGTAGATGTCAAAGCAAATCTGATTTTTTGAATAGCAAAGCACTGAACTTGCAGAGAGGCTGGTAAATATTTGGAAAAACATCCCTTACACAAAACAGCTAAATGTGGAAACACGCCTACATTAAATAAGTACAGTAACTAGTCATGCAAAGTGTGTTATAGTTGTGCAAATGAAAAAGTAATGGTACTATTACAGTTTTATTGACACTTTTCTGTGTGTTTCTCTTGGAAACACGCAGTAATTGATGTACAGTTTAATCAAAGTGGCCTAAATTCTGTACTGGATTTTGTTCTACACATTAGGGAAGTCGAAGTAGCATTCTTTTGTCATTAAACCAAATTCAACCAAGAATGAGACTCCCTTCATAAGTGGTCCTTTCCAATATTGCAGTATCCTGGCTCAGTCGATACAGAAGACAGTCTTACAAGTTTTGTAGAGTATTTCAGCATAAATATGAAGCTTTAAGGAGACTTTTGTCTCCTTAAATAGAATGTTTGATTGCATAAACCTCTGGGCTTACAACATAACTTCTCAGTATCTTGCGCCTGTCTAAGTGAAGAATAAACTTTTGAAGTATCTCCAGAAATACTTCCACATGAAGGACACATTCAGACATCTCTTTGATTTCTTAGTGTAGTAGTATTTCATTATGTCTGTACCTGTAAGAGCCTAGTTTTACCTAGCAGTTTGCCCTGGACAATTTCGTACATGTTTTGAGCAGAGATGCAGAAAGCTGGACTGGAATGGACTTGAGCAGCTATCTGCTATGTCTAGTTGTGGCACAGAATCAGCTGCCCATTCTGGGAAATGACCCTAGAGAGATTCAGTAACCTTCCTAAACAAAGCTATTCAGGATCTGAGGTTTTTTAATTATAAAGATTCTTTCTAATGTTTTATATTTCCTTAGCTGAAACTTTAACCAATTACTGCTGCTTCTGTTAATAGGCATTCATAAGACTAGAAATATAAGCTGTCCCCTCATAAGGAATTTTTTTGATCCTTACTAAACGTGAACCGCATGAGTGATGTCATGACTGCCTTACAGTAAACCCAGATCATAGAAGAGTTGAGGTTGGAAGCGATTGGTAGAGAACGTGTAGTCCAGCCCTGTGGCTCAGACAGGTTGCTCAGGACCATGGATGGAGACTACAATCTCTAGCCAACCTGTTCCAGTATTTGACTACCTGCACAGAAAAAAAACTTTTTCTTAGATTTAAATTGAATTTCCTGTGTTTCAGTTGGCTCCCACTGCCTTTGTCCTTTTGCTAGGTACTTTTGCTGAGAAGAGTCTGGCATTGTCATCTTCCTCCTGTCAAGGATTTACACACACAATAAGATTCCCCTCTGGACCTTGTCTTCCTCGGGCTGAACACCCACAGCTTTCTCAGCCTCCCCTTGTACAACAAGCACTTCAGTCTCTTAATCATCTTTATTATCCTTCACTGTACTCACTTTGGTATGTACATGCCTCTTTAACGGAGCCTTAAGATAACAAATTTAAAATGTGTGCAGTTGTCCACATAAAAGTACCATATTTTAAATGAAAAGTGTTGCCCACTGGGTTTGTGAGACAATGTCCAAGTCATATGTTTTGAAGCGAATACCATCATAATCTTTCAGTTGTACAGTAAACAAATGTACGTTGGATTACTGAAAAGACTGGACAGGAAGCTGCTTTCTGCTGTGGATCCAGCTGAATCTAGGATGGCTTCTGGTTCCTATTTTATTACAGAAAAATGAAAAAGAAGGGGAAGAAAAAAAACACACAACAAACAAACAAAAATCAAACAACAAAACCCTACCATAAAAACACGTAGCCAGAGGGTATGACATAAGGCTAAGATTTGTCAAAGAAAATACATTTATCAAAGCATAGGTAGATTTGCTATTTCAGTCTTTGCAAGGTACAACAGGGTGCTTTGCCCTAGGTATCTGCAGTAAAAAATAAAGAGTCGTGGTTCTTAGCTCTAGAGCTATATGCCACACACATTCAAACAGTGTCCGGATTCTGGTTATTGTGGCAGAATGTCTCTAGCAAGTTTCAGCTGTCTTAAAGTGGTTTCTGTAACCCGGGGGCTGGCACACTGCCTGTAGCCCAGCCTTCCCTATTTGCAAGCTAGTTAATGCACCAATAGTATCCTTGCACATACCATCACCTATTTAGATAGACTGGTACGTTCTAGTTCTCCAGGAGAGAAAGCGGTGTATTTCAGAATAAATTACCTATGCCATGCAGAATACTAGACTTGGTGGAATACTGAAGGCCAAGGCGGTTTGGAATCTTTAAATAAGTCCTGACAGGCTAGAGCCATAAAAGCAAATGACAGCTTGGATTCATTAATTTGTTTGCTGCATTGCTAACAAGTGATGGATTAACAGTTTAAAGAGCTGCCTTGCATTCAGTCAAATTTAGTTTGTGCCTTTGATATCTGACTTCACCTTAATATCATATGATTTGTCAGTCACTTTTTGACTGAGTGATATTTAGCCTGCAAATATTATGATATCCCCTTACTGCCAGGCTTTTGTTTGTTCTTGTGCTTTGCCAAGTTAAACCAGCTGAAAGTGTATTAAGACTTAAGTAGGTTAGAAGCTCTGAGGAGAGTTTTCATGTCTGCACGTTCCAGAGATCAGGTCTAATGTGATTTGCTTAAAAATGTTTTTTTGAGGGATGCTGAAATGAGTATACTGCAACTGAGGTCTCTAGTCTGCCACTTCAGATAGTTCAGGAGCAGCTGTCTCTGTGCTTGCAGAACATGCTTGGGAGGTAGTAGCAGCAGTGCATGAAATCCTTTCAATCCTACCACAAGTAAAACAAAGTTAAGTTACCTCAGTAATGGGGTATAGAACTTTTTCTAAATGATCCTCCTATAAAACATCTTTGAAATAAGCCTGTTTTACTGAGCATATTAAGAAGATGGTGTGTTATTGATTGTATTTGTTTATTTAAACCATATGAGTGAAAATATAATTCAGAAGTCACTTTGATAATCAATATGACACTGTCCGGAGCACCTGATGGTATTGTAGTCTAGTGACCCAAGTGTCAGCTGAGAACTCGTGATGTACAAGAAGTTCAGTGAAGTGGTTGGTTTTATATGATGCAACAAGAAATAATTTCTTTTTCATATTTTTCTGAATATTTGCAAAAATCCTCACGGTTTGTGGGTGGGTCTTTGCCACCTCCTCCTGAGCAACACATTTCTTTGACCTTATCTGTAGTAACAAAGAAGCAGAAGTGCACCATCAGCGGAGCTTTACTGAAATGTATTTTCACATTTTTGAGTGTGTTTAATGTGAGCTGCTCAGGTCTCCTCTGCTTATCATAAAGCAGAAAAACTTAAATGAAGATATTGCAAATACCTATAAAGCCCATAAACAGTATTTTATTTAAAAAAAACCCAAACCCCACAACCTAACAAAGCTAGTTAATCTGCTTTGGGATTGTGTTCGGCAAGATGATCGGTTTTGGATCACTGAGATTACATAACTAGCTTAGAAGATATGATTAATCATTTTACTTAAGGATTTTGTCAGATATTCTTAAAAATAAACAGAAGTAGGCTCAAAACCTCCATTACATCGTGATTGCTTTTGAACTTGCAGAAGCAGCTGTTTTAACCTGTTAAATTAATTCAGACAGAAATGTTTGTGTCAGCTGGTCTGTAAATGATTATTCCTGTTTATGGGACTTTCTCTATAAATGATAATTAGGAGGGGCTGGTGGCAGCTCCAGCGGTTTAGTTCTTGCTCACTGTTTTTTGTTTGATCTCGGTACTAGTTGTGATGCGGCAAGTGGCTGGAGATTGCCATGTGTGTATATGCTCAGCCCTTGCCTGTGATCACTGGGTACAATATCTATATGCGTTTGCTGCACCTTGGCCATTAACTGCATTCTTTATAGGTTGTTGAAGGCAATTCTGAAATCACCTTAACAGTTGTTTTTTTGATTTTAGGCCTTGTAAGAGAAAGAGTAGAATAGGCTATAGAAGCTGTTTCTGTCAAGACTCACACAGCTGCTGCTTCACTTGGTTTTGTTCCTGAGGATAAATGAAGTCTTTGGTTTCAGAGCTATCACTTGGTCAGGGCTAATGTTAGTTTTTACAACATATTCAAATATGAAAACAAAATGTTCTTTCTGCTTGTGATGCAGTGAAGACAAGAGAGAGGTCAGGATGGATACGTTATGGGTACTTCTTTTCTTTCCAGAGAAAAAATACTTTAAGCCACCACACAGCCTCTGTTGAGGCTTCAGAGGAAGATGCAAGGTGTGAAGCTTGCATGAACTGCTAAGATGCTAACGTTTAAAGTACCTCTTGATGCTGAAGCCAGTTATTCCAAGTATTCCCCATTCCACAGGAGTTGTGTTCTATGAAAATACTTATCAGAATAGTCACGTAACTATAAAAGAAGGAACAGAGGGTAGAGTTTCATTACACAGCAGCTTTTTCTCACTCTTTTTTCCATTCTTTTAGAGGGGAGGGTGGGAGAATAACAGGTTGGAAACTGGGACTGGCTGAAATACTTTTTCAGTTTCCTAGTGCTAATTATTTGAGAGAAATCATTTCGTTTCAGGGTTGTTGCTTGCTATCTAATCCTTTTAAACCTGCTTTATTTTAACAGATTACCTCGCCAGCCATGGCCGTCTAAGTGAGTCTGAGGCCAGGCGCAAATTCTGGCAGATCCTCTCAGCAGTGGAGTATTGCCACGATCGAAAGATTGTTCACCGTGACCTGAAGGCTGAAAATCTTCTGCTTGACAACAACATGAACATCAAAATAGCAGGTACTCGGAATGTAGATTATATTCAGTAACACCTTATTTTAATGAAGGCCATTCCAGTAATTCAAGTGCTGCTGCCCAAGATAACCTGCTGTGCTTAAGGTACAGGAAATCAGAGTGGTAATACATGTAATATTTTTGCATTATCGGCATCACAGTATATGTAGCTAAAATAATTCCTAGATTAGCTCTATTATACTTCCAAGAAAAAGGAAATAATTTTTAGAGTTATAGTAATTTTTTGTGGGTGTCATAACATGTCTATAATGCTGCCAGATGTTCAGGTTAAAACAGAGTTAATCAAATAACTTCTTTCAACATTAGAAAAACTCAAAATGGAAGCTTATTGATTTTTTTCTTTTTGCATGCATGATTTCATTTTAATTATAAATTTAGACACAGCAGATGTTGCTAGCAATGGAAATCATTTTGGCAGTTGTCAACTCATTACAATTCCACGAATCCTTCCATACTGACTTTAGCCCAGTGACACTTGAAATGGGAAAGCTAGATAACATCTTGATTTGGAGGACTTTTGAACTTGGGTCATCAATAATATGGGAGCAGGAAAGGAAGGCTAACTGCTGTAAGAAGCTGGTTTGTATAGGCGTAAGCTTGCTAGTTCTGAGAAGGAAGTGTGAATAGATAGCCAATCCAGCTGAGAAAGGTAAAGCGATAAAACATTTCTGAGTTGTAGATCAGTGCTGGATTATTTTACCCTTGAATTTCCTCTCTGGAGTTTCTGAAATCGATGAACTGAAAATGTTCATCTAATGCTTTCTGTAAGGATAAAATTGCAGAAAAGTGTTAAATGTCCCAGCAGCTCTCTAAAAGATGCATTCATTTTTGTCTATGGAGTACAAAGCCAGTGTCCTTAAAGAATTTAAAGGAAAAGTTAACACCTGTTTAACTACTTAGTATCTGTGTCACGAAGATTCAGCCCTTTCTCTGCAATACTACAGCAAACATTGGGAATACTGGGCAATTAATTCTGGGGATTAACTTCACCCTCAGGAAAAATCTTTTAAGTCCTTTCAAGTTATCTTTATCAGAACAGAAAATCTACACAATCTTTTAAAATGAACACGTACCTTTGAGTTGAGATCAAAAGTATTTCTTGAGCAAGAATTTTATCCTCTTTAAACTTAGAGAAAAGGAACCCATAGTCATTGCTATTAAAAAACCAAACAAATAAAAAAACCAAACCAAAACAAACAAAAAAAAAACAAACCAAAAAAACCCACACAAACAAAAAAACCCCACCAAAACATGAACATAGGTTATCTTTGCATATAAAATGGGATTTTACTGATGGACTAAGAAAGATTTCTTATCAGTGTATGTATTAATGGAGTAGCTTTCCCAGATCCTGGATACTTTTGTCGCTTTTCTGTTGACCTTTGGTTTTCTCTGTACATTTAAAACATTCATTTCTTCATTCCTTTACTGCCACCTTTTCACCTCTAGCAACTTTTTCACATGGCTTAAGAGCTTACAGAAGTGTTGAGTAATGGATGAATTAAAATTCAGGAAAAGGAAAATACAGATATGTGAGTTCCAGAACCCTGATTTTCATAGAGTATTAGGCTACTGTTTGTTATCAAATCTGAATGTAAGGTGGGGGTTTTTGGCAGAAGGAACAGTGTGGAAAAGAGATTCTCTGAAGCTAGGGAGGGAAGCCTGTGAATCTGCTCTTTGGCATGTTCTCTGTATTTCGTGGCTCTTTAGCATCTCAGAGTGGGAATTTTATAGCAGGTTCATAAAAGCTGTAAAAATTGCTATTTAACGCTTTATAAATTAATTGTAGAGTCTTTGCAGTAGCCTCTTCATTTCATTTGCTATTAAACCGTTTATGGTTATCTTTTAATTTTCTCTATAATCTATTGTGGACTTTCATATTAATGTTAAACTGTAAAAAATATTAAAAGCTACTATCAGATGAAGTACTTCCTGCAACTGTTGTAGCAGGAAGATGCAGTTCTGGTATAAGTTCTTATTTAGGGCATTTGATACCTGAAGAAAGCTAAAGAAAGAGTTTGGGATGGAGATATCCCTTCTGGTTTTTCTTCCTCCACATCGATGTTCTGCACTGTAGCTTGTCACGTTCAGCCTGGCATAGTTTTTCAGAACTCCTCAGGGCCCTCAGCTGCGCTGGAGCGGGGCCGTATTCAGAGGCATCCCTTTCATGGATACCCTTAGCACTGTGAGGATGCAAGTTCCCTGCCTCCCTGAGCACTGCAGCGCAAGCATGACACAGGCTCACAGCACTACTTCAAAGGCATCTCAGGAGACCCGTTAACCGAAGAAAGGTTAGAGACGTGAACTGTTCTGTCGCAGGGAATTTCAGTGCATAGGTTCTCCAGGGACTCAAATAAAAGCATTGATAAATGGTAGTTACTAGATTCCCTCAGCTGCTGCTGTCTTTTTCTTCCTCTTAGCTGCTTTTATGCTCCACCTCTGTATTACAGAAAGTTAATTACAGGTGGTCTGTAGGTAAATTATCACATTAATTGGTGGTGAATCATATGGTCTGATTCTTTCGTGTATCTTTGTCAAGCTTTATCAGATTGACAGCAGTTCCCATGTCCAGCTTTGGTGATAAAGTAGCTGGAGGAAAGTTATGACTGCTAGAAACTTTGTAGTGATTTGTGCTGAGTCAGTTGTTTTATTTTTCTCTGTAAAGGAGATAGACGATGAATTCCACAGAATGGTTTATCTGTGATTGTTGAGTTACCTGGTGCTTGTGCAGGTCCCTGAGAACAGTCTCTTCCAGTGGTTCATATTCTTCATGGTTCATTTATCAAACTGTGGAAGAACAAAGGGCAGCCAGAATCCCAGTTCTGATAGCTAGAATTACTTTCTAATTCAAATTAATCTAGCAATTGAAAAACAACACAGTAACTGATGAATTATTTTGATAGAAAGCTCTGCAGTGTCAGTGTTTGCATTGGGCCTCAGCAGTATGCGCAGGGCTGTCCCTTGCTGATCACTCCAAGCAGCTATGAAATCCACGTGGAGACTTGTGGCCATTCCAGCTTCTTCATAACTTCCAGTGGGCCTCTTGAATCGTTCTGATGCTTCTAAAACGTTTATTGAAGCTTTTACTCTTTAAGAATATGACATTTTTTTAGTCAAATACAGAAATGTCCATAAAGTTACCTGTGTATTTCAACTACCAGGAGAATAAACTAAGGTTCAAAAATAAGTGTTCCTAAAACTGTGAGCTGAGGAGACTGCCATCTTTTATGTTGAAACAACGAGGCTGGACTGAAATGTAGTAGTTTTGGGCTAATAATGCTCTAAAAGGAAGAGGATAGATAGAATTCCTTTCAAAGGATTTTTTTTTCAGTCTTAGTAACTGGACAAGAAACAGAGGATGCATAAAGATTTCGAAGTGACAGCTCTGATAGACTGTTATTTGCTAGAAGATACTAGGTAGTTGGGAGCAAAACCCAACCTGCTTCAATCCTGCTTTGGCAGGGGGGTTGGACTAGATGATCTCCAGAGATCCCTTCTAACCCCGACCATTCTGTGATTCTGTGAAGAGCCTCAAAATGACATTTCAGCATAAGTAACATAAAATAAGGTATTAATCAGATACAATGTCCACTGATAAGGTTGTGGCTGAAGAATGCCCTAGCAGGCAGTCTCCATCAGGTTTGACATCGAATTTGTTTTTAGCGCTAGCAAGGTAAACCTTTTTTGTTCTTCTCAAAGTTACTGCCTGCAGATAGCTGGATTGTTCATGTACCCCTTACATTTTGCTGTTTTGTGAAGGGATTGTAGGGACTGGATTTCAGTTACTGATCACTGATATGCTGTGCAGTCATCAAGTAAAACTTGCTCATTGTCTGTACAGTGAAACATCTGTGCATTTGTGAAAATTAAATACAGCTTTGAATTGAGGATGGAATAGTGAGGTTCTTTCTGTATACTTCCAGCCTCACAATACTGCCAGATTAAGATGCTTTATAGATGCCTGCAGAAATCATGCTATCTTTATGGTAAAGCTACTGTGTTTGAACCAGATCAGGTAGGAGAGACTGTTATTTTGAAGTAGGTTGTAGCACTGGTTTGTCTTGCTGGTGGACAGTAAAATATGCATTGACGTCAGAACTGGCTGATCAGCATTCAGTTCATGAAGTGGGTCAGGTTTGTTTCTAACACACTCATACCTTTCCTTTATCAGTACCTCTCTCCCGATTATCTCCTTTGCTCATATTACTACTATATCAAAATATCCATGTGGCTCTATGAAGCCAGGCAGATTGATCTGTTGGTAATTTTAGAAGAATGGATTAATTATAGCTCTGAAGCTAGTATCCCTTCTAAAGGATTTTTAGAGGTACAAATTAGAGACCACCTCATATTGCTAGATGCACAGCGGAAGTTGCAGTGGCTCTGGCAGGGAGCTTCCGTTTCTCAAATTGCAAACGGGTCTGAAATCTTTGTCTGTTTCCATTTTTAACGGGAAAACAGATTCCATTTAAATGATGTATGTTCAGAAAATTATACCTCCTAAATTCAAGATTATTCTAAAGGAGGTAATGAGATTGAGAAACAAAATACCGCAAATGTTGAGAGCCAATATTTGCAGATTGCACAAACACAGTTTATTCAACTGAACACAATGCTGCAAATGATCGTATTTTTTTAATGTGCAGATTCAGGCAAATGTTAAGAAGATCACTCCATTATATAATCTCAGTCCCCTGGTAATGAGTCCAATTTCAGTCCTTTTAGAATTCTGTGGCTGGCATAATTTTTTTTTGAGGGCTGGCACATTTTTCCCTTAAACATCAGTAATGTTCTTAAAATCCATTTCTCTGGAATGAGAAATCTAAACAGTGTTCTTAGGTTAAAAATGATTACCTTTGATCCAGAAAGATTATGGTAGATCAGCAATTGCAAAGTAAAAACAAGGTGGAGGGGAGAAGAGAGAATGAGAGCTGTTTTGTGCTTAACTGAATCCTGGCCATTCTAACACCCCAAAAAGCGTACAACTAAACTGACAGTGCAATAATTAAAAAATTAGGAAGCCCAATAGGCCAAGCATCCAGTATCCTATTTAAATCCTGAACTTTTTCTTTGAAATGGTTTTCATGGAGGCTGTTAATTCACATAATAATTTATGTACCCTAACAAATAATGCTGATCTCCCTGCGCGGGTAATTCTTTTGTCCAACAATAGAATATAATTGGATTTCTAAAGATGAGAGCAGATTGCTGAAATATGCAACACCTTTTAAGTTCTGTGTTACATGAAAAAGTCCAGTATGAATTAGTAGGTACCTGGCTCTTACTGTGCTTTGTATTGTCAATGCATGCTATTTTTCCAACCGAAATTCATAACTGAAGGATACTGGTGTTCCTTGCCCATGAAAAAACAGAAGAAATTGAAGTTTTAGAACTGCAGATCAAAGACAGAAGGAAGGAACTGTTTTCCAGGCTTATAAGCCACATACATACTCCTAGACAGGGTGTACAGACTCATGAGGAATTCCGTATTGGGTCAGATCCATCTAGCAGTGACAGGGAGAGCATACCAGGCTGGCCATTTTCTGCAGCCTGTTCCCCTTGTGCTTGTCCCTACCCCCAAACCCGAGCAGCCAGTATTGTTGTATTAGTGCTTATACAGAGTGCATCCTTGGCTACTCCTACTAGTATCAATTTATAGACCTTTCATTCACGGATTTGACTAATAAAACTTCATTATCTATGTTGTCACAAGACCATCAGATGCAAGCCAGTTGCTGCTGTTCCACCCAGTCAAGCACTGTCTCAGCAGCCTAAGTTCTGGAATTCTGTTGCTTAGATGGGAACAAAGGCAAGAGCCTTGCAAGGATCATGCCATTCAGTTCTAAGATGTCCTTGCTCTTGAGCTACTTTTGGTAACCATAAATAAAACTATTATGTGTTCTGAAATTAAGCATGTAAATATAATAGTAAAAAAAAAACCAAAAATCCTAGTTGTGACGTAAACCTGAAGCTTCTCTTACATGATCAGTCATACTTAAAGACTCTGCTTTTGCTGTTCAGATTTGTTCATGTTTCTTTTTGAAGTGGCTTCCACATGTTCACATTCACCAAATAGCTACATTTAAATCCAGTCTGGATAGGGGAAGAGTTTCACTTTCTTAGGAATTGAAATCTTGTGTATTTTCAAGTAGGTCATGCTTTTTATAGCTGTGCTTACAAATATATGTACATGTACTTGTGAATCTGATACGAAGATTTATGAGGGTGGCACCTGAGTAGGAGCTGCAGTTCACAGATAAAGATTGATATTTATCTGCAGTACTAAGTAGATGTTGAAAATCTGACAAATTCAAGATAAGGGAGAGATCAGATTTAATGACACCTACACAGATGGCAAAATGCTTCTGAGAGAAGAAATTGCTTCATGTCTCCTGAAGTATTGTCAAGGTTGCCAAGTCAATTATGTGTGAAGAAAAGTCTCCTCAAAGAGAATAAAAAAAATTGACACAGAAGTCTAGCTGTGATAGGAAAAAGGTAGGTGACATACAACAATTGGGAGATTTTTTGATAGAAGATTTTGTTGTTTCTTCCTCTGTTATTGCAGCTGAAGTTGCAGTTGTTTCAGAACTGAAGAAGTATGCAAAAGGAGGGATAGCATGAATGTTATATTTGGTGTTTCCTATGTAGGTTTGGAATCTGAGCTTACCTTGGCCGTTTGCACCTCCAGAGTATGGTGACATGCCAGGATGCCATTGCATAACTGTTCATGCAACCATTAGGCATTCAGTGTGCTTGCAGAGCATGACACTGTTACGGAGCTCGCATGTGGTCTGACCTTCAAATAGTCCTTCTGGCATTGTAGCCTTCTTGCTGATAGGCAGTGGGACTCTTCTTTGATTATGGACCTCATTGCTGTGAGATTGGGAATCTGATTTTCTGACTTTTAGCTAATACAGTGACGTTGGACTGATGTTGGAGATTTAACCTCTTGAGGGTTCCACCTGTACCAGATATTTACAGTAGTGTAAGATGTTCTCTTGTAACAAAGAATGGTAATTATCTGAAATACAATATTAATTTAGGGACATTGGGTTAAAAGGGTAGAATGAAGCTTAAATATTTGTCTGTCTTTTAAGTTTCCAGTCTGATTGTTGAGAATGCAAAAATAGATGAGAGATAAGAGTATCATGTGTCATTGCAAAATGACAACTCATCATTAGCAGTCAGCACACAGATAGGAGCTAGAGTGATTGTAGAGCTGATTTAATCAATCACTGTTTCCAGCAAACTCAATCATTTGTATTTGGACTAGAGTTTATCTTTTTAAAAGTCCTCAGATTTCTAGTCAGATTTTTAAAGTAATCAATCCACCAAATGCTACTATGCTGCCCTAGAAGATGATTCAAAATGAAATGTTAGGATAAATCATGAAATATAACAGTTTTGAAGTTATGCCCCAAAGCCCCTTTACCAAGCAGTTTGCTTATGTCTGAAGGCTCTGATCATCTTTCTTCAGGAGATTCTCATGAATTGTTTCTTCCAAACAGACGCCATGGGCTGCAGGTCCTTATTTGTCACTAGGATCACTTTAGCAGATTGGATGGCAGATAAGCCCTGTAGTTCTAGTCTTGAAGGGAGGATGACAAGGCTATCTAATGAACAAATCAGCTTTCCTAGAACAGGGATTTACTTGTTCAGAACAAAAGCATTTTGAGGAGGAAGAAAAAAAGTTAAAACTGCAAGAATATGAGATGTATCTTCCTGCTTTGTGTGAATGTAAACAATGGGTATGGTTAGTTCGAGATGAGAAGTGAAAAGGATTAATCCTACAACTGTGGGTGACACTGAAGAGCTCCATGGATTGAATTACTGTTAGGCAGATCTTATTCATGAAGCGTTAAGGACCTCAGACTTTGCAGAATTTTTTGTTGTAGAGGAATTGGCATGCCAAGTTTCTACTGACTTTAATGTGTTGCTATTATTGTTAGCCCTTTATAATGACCTTGCAAATCCCATCCCACAGGTATTTTAGACTTTCCAGAAAAGAGCGGGAATATTCTATTCCATACTCTCTCTGCTGCATATTGGAAGTGGGTCTCCCAAAATTACTCCCGTGGTTAGGCTTTATCTGCACACAAGGGTTCCTGCAGCATATGGTGCAGTTAGTGTTTGTGCAATTGTCAGCTGTCTCTGGGACTACGTCCTGCATAGCTGCACTGAGGCACTTTGGGATCACTTCCAGAACAAATAAAGATTTTTTTTCTGCAACAGGAATTACAAGGATAGCTTGGGAGTTATTGGCACCAGAGAGCTTTAGCTCTTGTCATTGCAGAAGAGTTACTGGACTTTACCTGGAGTGTGCAAGGAGCCAGAGCAGTTACCTGCCCATCTGTCTCTGAAGCAAGACTGAGTTTTCAGAGTACCTGCAGATCCAAATTAGAGGTTTTTCCTGGGTGGATAATTGCAGGGTTAGTGCAATCTTGGAAAAGTTTTTGATGACTCAGTATAGATTTACGTGTAATGGGCTCAGCCCCTGGCGTAATGTCTTTAAGGGGTCTAGACATGAAGAGCAGTCTTTTGGCAGCTCTGGGTTAGACCTAGAAGTTTCAGGTGTGTGATCAGGTAGTTGAAAGTAGATGCAGCCCATTTTCCTATGTTTTCAACACAACCTTGCTGCTGCTGCTAATTAAGCTAGGATCTTTATCATCCTATCATGGACTAGCCTGATAGGAGTATCCTGCTTATTTTTAGACTTGATCTCTTACGATAGCAAATTCAGAAATCTCTGTAACAAGATTTCACAGAATGACTAGTTTATTTAAAAGGAAAGGCAATTTCTCATCAGTTGTTGAGACAGTGATGAAGTATGTGCAGAATATTGGACTGTATAGTTACAACTGAGGGAAAAACATTTAAGGCCAATGTTTACAAAAGCAAATTCTGTATCACTTCCCCTTATACCCTGATGTACTTGAGTCACTGGACTGAGATGTGCCCAGAGCACGTGGTGTACATCAAAGGTGGCAGAAAGTTTACAGCAGAATTACAGCATCAAATTTCAGGCTGTGGAAATGTTGAGGCAAAAGTTTTCAGTAGAGAGTGACTGGTTTCTATTTGCTGTTTAGGGAATGACAAGGCACTTCAGTTCTCCTTGGCCCTGGCATGGGTCACTCACTGATTTGTTACTTGAATTTGGGCTAGTCTTTTAACGTCTCTGTTCCAGTGTCCTCGCTTGTAAAACCGGTATGCTCTTTCACACACTAAAACCCCTGATAAGAAAGACAAATTCCATAATCAATACCTTGAAATTCCTAAATACAAAGACCTGCTTTATGCATGTCGCAAATATTTTTACAGATGCATTTTTTTGTGGAAGAACACCACTGAGGACTGGTCTAAGTGAGGTTAGACATTTATATTGCTGTATCTAGCTGTTCCTTCAAGATTACCACAAGTGAGCTTTAGAAAAAGGAAGGATAAAATGAGGACAAAATTACATTGATTTTGTCTGTATTACTGTGGCTGATCTACAGTTACCAGTTGCCTACTGGAATCAAATGGATGACGAACACAAGGTATGTAAAAAAGGCCAGTTTATATTATGAATGCCCTCCAGTAATATTGCTGCTAAATGGAATGGTTTTATTACCTTATAGTGCATGTTACCCACTGTAGAGATTTCCACACTGAGAGCTGGATGGTTGCACAGTCTTGATTCTCTATTATTCCTAATTAGTGCATTTCATTAAAGACAACTAAAAATATCTACTTATATTAGTGGTACTGTTCAACACAATGGAGAGTCAGCAGCACGATGCAGTAAAGAAGCAGAAGTGAGGAGGGTATTAAAGAGGTAGTCTTTGTAGTAAGAATTAACCAGTGGTACAGAAAGACTTGGAATCTCTTTCAAAGTCTGCTGGATTTCTTGCTGAAATCTCTAGTGACCTTGTAGTTGAAAGAATTAATGAAGACAGCCAAAAGACCTATGAGCTGTTTGTGTATGTTTCCCAAATAACTTTTGAACCTGTTGCTTGCCCATAACCAAATTTGACAGAGAGCAGGAACCTCAAAAGGCAAAAACATTCCTGCAGGTTCATGTATCGATGTTAAAGCAGCGGGTGCTATGTCTTACCTGTGGAAACAGTTGCAGAAGGAGCCACAAAAATCATGAGAGGGCTGGAGCACCTCCCCTGTGAGGACAGGTGAAGAGAGTTGGGGTTGTCCAGCCTGGAGAAGAGAAGGCTTCAGGGAGACCTTATTGTGGACTTTAAATATTTACAAGGGGCTTATAAGAAAGATGGGGACAAACTTTTTAGCAGGGCCTGTTGTGGTAGGACAAGGGGTAATGGTTTTAAACAAAAAGAGGACAGATTTAGACTAGATATAAGGAAGACATTTTTTACAATGAGGGTGCTGAAGCACTGGAACAGGTTGCCCAGAGGGTGGTAGATGCACCATCCCAGGAAGCATTCAAGACCATGTTGGATGGGGCTCTGAGCAACCTGATCTAGTTGAAGATGGCCTTGCTTATTGCAGGGGCCGGGGGGTGTGGGGGGGTGTGACAGGACAACACTAGACGACCTTGAAAGGTGCCTTCCAACCCAAACTATTCTATGATTCTATACTGTATTATATGCTAAGGAAAATCTTGGAAGACAGAAGAAAAAAAAATGCTCTAAAAGCCTTTGCGGTTCTAGTGTTCCCGAAACTGCTTCTTCCACCTATTTTCATTTTTGATGTATGTTGCAGGAAGAGTTCTACTAAAAGAACTGCTGGAGCTCTTGTGTCCTTCTGTTAGGAAAGCAACCAAATACCTTTACTGTTAAGCTCAGTCAGTCTGATTCAATTTCCATACTGCTTCTCTAAAACAACTCCAGGTTAACTTTATCTAAGCCTGGTAAGTTTTTGTTTAATATCTCTGTATTGCTTTGATTCTGAGGGTTCTCTGGTGGTTTTATAGCTCATGATGTAGGACAAGAGAGCCAGGCTCTTTCCTCTGAGTAACACAACCTATACGAATGGAAGTAAATGAATTGGTACCAGCAGTGCTGTACTGTGTCTGCTAACCACAGTGTTTATCAGTTTTGCTATCTGCTGATCAGCGCTGCATTGTATTAACATACCTTTGAGGTATTCAGTGCTTGATAGTACTAAATCAACAGCCTGACTCCTGTTTATCAACACTGTTGACTTTCCCAGGGTTCCTCGAGTCACACCAGCATGCACTATTACTCTTCAGGAGCCTGGTTAGTTACAAGGGTAAAAGCATTATCCCCTCAAGAAACAAAACACCTTCTGTAACCTTCTACTGCATAGTTTGCTCCAATGTGGAAAAAGTGGCAGGGAACAATTAAAATCATTGTTCATGCAGGAGTAGACCAGTGACAAACATAAGCAATGTTACTGTGCTTGACAGTCTTTGCATGGCACTTGCCAATGTATTTCCTTCAGAGACACAGCTGACCAGTTAGTGAATTGAAGCCAGTTCGCCTGAAAGCCTTAAATCCAAAGAATATTTGTCCATTATCAGATCTCTCTCCTTGAGAACTTCTCCGTCTTCGCTTTAGTAGTAACAACATTTGTTGTCACAGACAACATACACGGTGGCCTGCAATGCAAGTGGAATAGCGGACTAAGCAGTACAGAGCGGTAATGCTGGGAGCAACAGGGAGAAATGTTGGCTTTGTTGAATTCCATGAGAAAACTCCACTAGGCTTCAGTGGAGCAAGTATTTTGTTTCATGATTTAAACAGGTATATCCGAACAGTGTGCTCCAATGGCTTTTATTGAAAGCCTGATGAATAAGAGCCTTGTGTAATAATACTGAGGAGTGTCATGAAAGGAGTGTATTCAGAATGGGTATCTGTAGTGGATGTAGGAGGGACTGTTAGGATCCTGGCAGGAAGAGTGAAGAATGCTAAAGCAAATTGTGTATGAACTGAGCAAAGGGAGTGAGAGTGTGATGGCAGGATGTAAGAGGAACTGGAGGATCTGGGCTATGAAGGGTTCCAATGACACTGGTAAGAGTTGAGTGGAAGGCAAGAGAGCTGCAGATCAGAGCACTAGGGAGCTGTAGCAGCCACTCAAAATTCTACATTTTGAAAATAAGCAGATTCCGTTCAGTCATTAAGCCAGCTTCCTCAGTGTTAATGCAAACTGGGAGAGCAGCAACAGGGGAAGCTAAAAATGCATCGGACTCTATCTGACTTCGTGTTTCTATGCAACAGTGGCTGTCATTTTGCTTTTCCACTATTGGATTATTACAAATGTTGACTAATACTGAAGTCCCATGGGACCCAAGTCTGGTCCCATATTAAGCCATAAAAAGAAACATTTAAAACAACTGCTTAGTTGTGGAATGGTAAATTTCAGTTGTAGATAGAAACGGCTGTAGACAATCCCAGTAGCAGAGTTTCCTTCGTAGCAAAAGGCTTTGTGTTTTCCCATGCTTGTTGCTTTTGGCAGAGTTCCTTCCTCCCATCTCCAACATTGATGATTTTGTTGTCAAAATTTGTTGTGTACTCAAGGCTAGAGAGCACCTAAAGAAAACTCAGGAAATCTCAAATCCAGTACTGAATCTCAGATATCTTTTGGCAAGTAAGCAAGCTCATATGTATGCATGATTGTCAGTTTGTTGAATTTTAGTGATAGCTGTTTATAAACTTGGGTTTAGCAAACTGGTAGAAGTTTACTCAAAACTCCTATGGGTTGTGAAGTTTTGCAGTGTTTTAATAATTACATAGTTGTTATGAAAACAGTAGTATAGGACATTCAGCATCCCAATAAATATTTTCAGTGGGAGTACTGATAAAAGGATTTGTGATAGAGCCTTTCATGAATGCAAGTGAACTTTCAAGCCTAGTCCGTGCATATAATTATTCTTTGTCATGCAGCTGGAGTTTGGAGTGACTTTCCCCTTAATTTCTCAACAGATTTTGGATTTGGAAATTTCTATAAGAGTGGTGAGCCTCTGACGACATGGTGTGGAAGCCCACCATATGCAGCCCCAGAGGTCTTTGAAGGACAGCAGTACGAGGGACCCCAGCTGGATATCTGGGTATCATTATTCTTTTCTAACTGGATTCAAGTCAACTTCTAGGAAGCTGGAACAAAGGAATCATCTTTGATCTTTCTTAAGCTGCAGACAAACTGTTCCTTTTCAGCTTTATTTCTTGAGTGTCATAAAATGCCTCTTAACATTGAATGGAATTTAAGTTGCCTATCCAGGTGGCTATTAAATGTACACTGTAGGTGTATGTTAGTCCACTGGAGGAAAACCTGTAGCTCCTCCAAAAACTCTCCTAACCGAATGCATGAAGTTTGCTTTTTTTCAGTGCGTGTAGTATCTTCTGTGTTAAGTTGGAATTGATCTTGTAAGGCTGTAGGTTCTTGATGAGATTAAAGGGATTCTGAGCCACTGAAACACAGGAGAGATGACTGCTTTGAGCCGGAAACAAGGACATTTGTGCCACAAACATTTCTACTGCAGGCAGCTGCATATTTTGGAATTGGTGTGTCTGCATCTGTACTACTGTAATGGAAGAGGATAGAGAGCGCAACCCACACTCTTACACAATGCAAAAGGGACTCAAAAGAATTCAAGAAGTTCTATGCACCCTTCATGCATTGTCAGAGACTGCTTTTCATTCCTAATTTGGTTTTGTTTGGGGGTTTTTGTTTGGTTTTTAATTTTGGTATTGTGGTACTTAGAATGATGGATTCATATCCTACAGCAGCCAGACACAGTACAATCTGGCAGTTTCTGCTCTGGCATCAGGTTTGCAATGATAATACTGCACATAGCGTAACAACACAGGCACTGACATTTTGATCAGAGCCTGTTACACAAACAGGGACAGTTCATGGAAAGTCACCTTTCAGCTGCTAATCTAATTTAAATTAATCTAATTGCATTAACAAATAAAAACTGCTTTTTAGATACATGTACTTGTGCGTTTGCATGTCTCTATATACATACACATTACATATATGTAGCTAGCTAGATTTAAAAAAAAAAAAGGCTACAGCCTTTCTGAACCTTTAGTAACTGGTTAATAGACATACAGCAGACCTCAGCTATGCTTACTGTTTCAAGTAGCACAGGCACTGTTTGAATGTCAGAAGTGAATCTCCGAACTTTGGTAAATATTCTTTAAATATGTCAGATCCTAAATCGTTAACAGAATCTGCCTGCCCACAAAGAGAAGCGCACATGTGTTTATATTTAAGACAAAATTTTCATCATCTTCACTTTTCTGAGATGAGTTAAGGATTCTGTATCTCTGCAACATCCAGTCACAGAACAGGTCTGCTGAAAGTGCTGAGCTTGCAGGAGGAATGCAACAATGCACAGTTCAGTTTTTGGCAGGTAAAGGAAGTAAGTGGCTTTTTACACAGATACTTTAAAGTTAAATATATGTTTTATGTACAGAGTTTTAAGGTGAGTGTTGAATGCCTGCTTTTACCCCTTGAGAAACCCAGTGCTGTAGCTGACTATGCCAGCTGATTGGCGTGAGGGTCTGGTGTGGTTATTTCATCTAGTGTGGTGCTGTATTTTTTTGGCATATACTGCAAGACTATTTCCACTTGCAGTGCCAATTAACTTGCATACTTTCAAAAATGAGTCCGGCAGTTGGAGGAGAGCTCTTGCCCAGATTGTCTGCTTTTGCTAATATGAAATAATCCCTCATGCTCAGCGCTGCACACAGCAGTGCAGAATTATTAGTTGGTGTTCCCCTGAAACTGATGGTTCGTTAACTTACCAGTGTGCCTCTTACTCAAGCTTTTGCAAACTGGTAAATGTAAAAGGTTACAGTTTCTTATTTTGAGCGGCTGCTGTCTGAGGTTTGTTTTTGTTTGAACAACATTGAGATTAATAAAAAGTATCTCTCATTCTCACCTGAAGTTGGGACTCACTTTTCAGGTATCATTCAGTCATCTGCGTGGAGCTTCCTGCTAGCAGCCAGAGTCTCTAACCCATTACACCTCAGCTTACCTGCTTATCAGCACAAGGTACTGCAAGCCTAGCCGTTTTGGGTTAGCTGAGTGCTCTTAATGTTTAGGGATCTTCAGAAATCTAACTCCTTTTTGTATAAATTTCCTGTTTCTGCAGAACATAATTTTAATTTTTTCTGTGACAGGATTTGGCTAGCCAACCCCAGAGACTTTGCTCGTAGCTTGAAAAATTAAATTAGTATTCTCTTTCTTACAGAGCATGGGTGTAGTTCTTTATGTTTTGGTCTGTGGAGCATTACCTTTTGATGGACCAACACTTCCCATACTGAGGCAACGAGTTCTTGAAGGAAGGTTCAGGATCCCTTATTTTATGTCAGAAGGTAACAATGTGTTCTCTTACGCTTTTGGTGTGGTAAACCTTTAGTAAATTCTAGAATAATCTCTGTTGCAATACAGCAAAGGTGACGCATCTGCACACTAGATTATGGTATGACAGACTATTCATTCTGCAAAGAAACACAAATAAGCCTAGGTGAGCTGTATGCCTTCGCAGTTAGGCTGCTGCTAGGCAAAGCAACCCATTTTTCCCTGCGCAATACGTGGAGATTCCAGTATGGCTGTCCCCATGGGCAGGGAGAGAGTCAAAATGGAAACTCAAGGATCTCTCATCCTACTGTGAATAGAAATAGGGAGATGCAGCGGGAGAGGCACATTTGTGTACCCATTAGCTTTCATCCTGCAAGGCCATATACATTTTAATGTGGAAAGGAATGATGCTGAGAGCAGTATCGCTGTCAAACCTAAGTTGTGAATTGGGTGTTTCCTGGTTTTTGACTGTGTCTGCTAAACAAAAGCAAAAAAGTGCACAAAGGGTTCACATGCCAGGTTCTCATTCTTGTGTATCTGGCACTCCCACATGTGACTGAGAGATCTCTCCCTCACTTAATTGCCCCATCTGTTGGGTTTCACTCCCCCTCATGCCTGTTCAGACAAGAATAAGTGGGGCCATTTTCACACAGGATTTGATGGTATCCTTCAGCTTTCCTATATTTAAAGGGTCTCTAAACCAGATTACTTCAACCTTCCTGAATCAAATCTTCTTTCAATATACTACTTCTGCTTTTTCTAAAAGGTAATTAAAAATATGTTTTTCAGCCCTGTTGTTAAGGAAGGGTTCTGTGGTATAAAACATTCTGGTCTTCCCCTTTTTCTTTCTGGTGGCATGTACTCATGCACATTACCTCTGAAAATAGCCACCATAGTGAAGCTATACTGCACTTGGTTGCTTTTAGCAATGCCATTATGGTATCATGGCAACCCCCTCAGCTTCCTGGGCACATTTTATGACCGGCAGTGAACTGTATTGTGATTCTGTGACTTTGCTGACACGGGTATGCAAGCGACATCCAGGTAGCTTTGTATGAATTGTGATCGTTGCTGTGACTGCAGTGTAGATCAGCTGTTTCACAGGCTGTTTGCTGCTCGCATGGTGATGCAGGGAGTGGGGAAGGGTGTGCCTCTTAGCAAAACTGTGAAAAATGAAAGAGGTAAACACAAATAAATAGCCAGGAATCTCTCTCTAAACTATTTGTCATAACTACATGAATGGACTGACTCATAACAACTGTACTCTAGCCATATCATGGTCAGCTAGAAATGCATGGCAGATTGATAAGCTCCCTTAGAGGAACTTATACTGACTCCCTGTCATATACAAACTGCATGTTCATATCTCATGCTCTCGTCTTCCAAAAACCAACTGAGATCTGAAGAAAAATGTGATGCTTCCAATGCTGTTCAGTATGTAGTAGTCAGAAAGCAGCAATGGTTTGGTGTGTTTGGAATTATTCTGGCTCCTAAAGCTACCAGTTGTACTTTGGTCCTGGAATTAAAATAGATAAACCTACAGACCCACTGCCTAACACTCACAGCCACAGAGACATTATTTTTACCTTTCTTTTTTTATTTATTTCCGCCCTAGTGGTCACAAAAACAATCTAGACACTAACCCTAGTTTTTGCCAATGCCTTGTTTTAAGACCCTGGACAAGCTATTTCAAACTGTGCTGGAGAATGATGCTAATTACTCCCCACCACACTTCACAAATGTTGCTTGAAGCTTTATCAGTTAATGTTAGCACTGTACTTAGAACAGCACAAGCAGCTTCAAAGAGGTATTAAATATTACTATTACACTTATGTGGGAGCTGTGTAGAAGGAATAGCACTGTTAGCCATACGATGCATTTAAAGAAGTTGGGATTTTGTTCTCCTTAATGTGACTTTTAATCTTGTTTGTAGAGATTGTTTTAGCCTTCAGGAAATGTATTTAGCACAGAAGTTAGGTATAAGTAAGGCAGTTGCCTGTTGTCATGCTCTGTATTGGTAGGTCTCAGGTGAATATATGCAAGTACTACTTAGCAGGTTAGTAATTTATTTTTTTTCCCCAACAGAGTGTGAACATCTGATTAGAAGAATGTTGGTCCTAGACCCATCCAAACGGTTAACTATTGCTCAGATTAAGGAGCACAAGTGGATGCTTATAGAAGTTCCTGCACAGAGACCTATTCTTTATCCACAAGGAGAGGAGAATGAGCCTTCCATTGGAGAGTATAATGAGCAGGTCTTACGGCTAATGCACAGCCTTGGAATAGACCAACAGAAAACTATTGAGGTAAAATACACTCAAACAGATATTTGTCGCTGGAGGGAAGGTCTCCTGTTTTGTTTTTATGACTAGAACTTATTACCTGAGTTGCTTGCAACATTCTTTATTTTAGCGGTTGCAGGGGTGGGGGGGACACACCAAACAAAACTGGTGCTATGTTTTATCTGGTCAGACCCCAGCAAAGGCAAACATTTTAAACATGCTTTGCTGCTGCCTTCCTATCCTACTGATGTTTCAGTCT
This sequence comes from Cariama cristata, assembly GCF_000690535.1. Taxonomy (NCBI): domain Eukaryota; kingdom Metazoa; phylum Chordata; class Aves; order Cariamiformes; family Cariamidae; genus Cariama; species Cariama cristata. The sequence continues at coordinate 80,447 of NW_009619054.1, read as the reverse complement.
GTGCCAGCAGACTGATGAGGAAAAGGGGAGACATCCCTCCAGAAAGCTTCCTGTGGAGGGAAGGTGTCTGTGTTATGCACACTGCAGGCAAAACATTGTGCAGTATGCCCACAGACAACTTCACCTGTGTGCCTTATGCTGGCCAGCCACACGCAGCAATTCCAGCCCAAAGCATCCTTTGCCTGTAGAAGAAAACATGACAATGAAAAGGCAGCACCATGAGGGAAATGATACTCCTCTGTGTCAGGAATCCAAATTAGAACCCATGGAAAACAATAATGTGTTCTGGTCACATATCACAGGACTAGGTACTGTTCTTTCAGTGTATTAACTATTTACTTTAATTTAAACAAGCACATATTTCAAAAAATTTGGTGTCGTAATTGCTTTAAGTTAGAGGACACAGAGAAATATAGCATGCGCTATGTGAAAAATGGTAGCCCAACAGGGCTGCCTGTTACAATGGTGATACTTGCTGCTGCTTACAATTGGTCATTGCTAGAGATTTGGTTGTTAGCTAAGTTGATTTTTAAGCACAGAAGTAAAATAAAGGAGCTGTATTAGGTTCCACTGTTAGATTTCCTGGGTGGGGTTGGATAAATCATTACTTCTCAAATGGAGAGAGAGGAGAGGAAATCAGAATTGAAAGTAAATTCATTTTGAACTTCTAAGAGGGTGGGAAATAAAATTCAAAGAGGAGCATAAAAGCAGTATGCAGTTGAATGTCTCTATTCAATCCCAAATCATGCTTCGTACCAAACATAAATGGCAAGACTCCCTATGGAGTTAACGCAATCATTTCCTTTAGGATGGTTCATACTTTAAACCATTGTGGAGGTTGGCAGTTTGAGTACTTTCTGCTAGACGAGACTAGTTTTCTCTGCTTTGCAGAGGCTCAGTTCCCCATTGCTTCTAGTGACTTGGAATGGCCAGTATATTCAGGAGGTCCTGGAGCTCAGTCCCTTCTCCAGGCTCAAATCTTTGAGAGGTTCAGAGTAGCACCTGAATGTTAGCTACAACTACCATTGCAGCCCAGAACATAACAAGCTCCTGTGAGCTTGCCACTAAACTAAGGTTGATGCTTTTCTTTGCCTGGCACTCTGGTTTGAAACTTTCTCAATTCAGACCAACATTTGCCTACCCCGCTGTCTCTTAAATATCTCCTCCCCCCGCTGCTCGATGGCAATTCTTTCTTCTTCCTGGTCTTGTAGAACATAAAAGATAATGCATATTTGGCTGCACCCACACTTTTGTGCTTCTTTTTTTCAGTCTCTGCAGAACAAGAGTTATAACCACTTTGCTGCTATCTATTACTTGTTAGTGGAAAGACTCAAATCACATCGGAGTAGCTTCCCTGTGGAACAGAGACTTGATGCTCGTCAGCGTCGGCCAAGTACCATCGCTGAGCAGACAGTAGCCAAGGTAAGGTCTCATTCCTAGCAGAGGTGGGCTTAAGGATGTGCAAGACATTCTTCTCTTTCAAATGGTGTTTCTACGTAGATTCATTTAGAATCCATTGATATTTTCTGATTTCTGTAGTATGTAGATTTGCAGTATCATTTTTGGATTTGCCTCCTGTTAGAACTGTATGATGACAAATCAGTTGTCTGGCATGCCTCCTACAACTGTTCCTGCTGCCTCCTCCCCCTCCCCACCTCCCCTCCCCCCTCCTCAAAAAAAAAGGTATTTGGAGGGGACTAGGTAAGTTTTAAATGAGAAAGGGAAGTTGACTGCATTCTGAAGCCCAAGATGCAAATGGGTTTGGCTTTAATGTGTATCTGCATGGTATAACTGTAACTCCCAGTTTATTTCCCAGTTAAAGAGGAAGTACTATGCTTGTGCTTCTAATTGGAACATTTTTGAGAAACATTGGAGAATTTTTAATAATTTCAAACCTTTTGCTGGGAAGTCATGGGTTAAAATGTTAGAGAAATACCATTTCTGGAGGCTGTGCAACACTTGGAGTATCTTTAATGTGATTGACAAACGAGCTGTGGAATCTCTGGAGACCTGTGCTAGCATAGGGGCTAAAAGCATGGAGGCTCTACTTAGTGTTATAAACGTAGCCACAGTAAAGGGACCTGTTGAAAATAAAATTATTTTTCCCCCTGCTGTTCTCTAGATACACTTTCTGTCTCCCATGAATTGAAGCATGGCAAAGAATAGCAAGGAAGTACCCAAAAGAAAATATTAAGATCAACCTACCAGGTTAAGATGCCAATTCATTGTAGTATCTTAAGTACCAGATAAAAATATTGTCATCATGAGACTATTAATGACTCAAGACTCAGAGATTTGTTCCTAAATAATGTCATTTTTTTTTTAAGATTTGCACCACTTTTTCCTCCTGCCACCCAGAAAGAGTCTGATTTCTTAGGAGACTTCCTAAGAAAAGTTCCTACAAAGCACAGCTGCAAAACCTTTGTGTGCATAGAGCCAACTTCATGACCGACTAATCGATTTAAGACTTAAGGATGTCACGTGTATTTTATCAGGAGCAGTTCTGGGTGCTCCTTACATCTGGTGCCAGCCCTCCCATTGCGGAAGGCTGTCCACTTAGTATCCTCTCTAATTATACTGACTGATTCAGCACAGGCTCTAAGGCTATTCAGTCTGCTTCTTCCCCCGTAATTTTCTTCAGAAAGAAAGGTCATGTACAGTTTATTGTGTCTTATTCCAGTAATTCTCAGGTTTTTTTTTACATGTTCTTTTGTTTCATTAAGATACACAGACGTTATACAGCTTCTGATTTCTATTAATGTCTATTAATGCATAACTGGAAACATGAAAGACTTGGCCTAAGCTGACTCAGATTTGTCATAGTCTCAAGTAAATATTCTCTCAAGTTCACAGCCTCCTAGGTACTGTATTGCTGCAGTATAGAACAAGTGCCCAGACTCCACTTCCAGGAGAAATCACAACCATGCTGCTCCTTTTTTCTTGAGGCAGCAAGACACTATTTGGTTTTGGATTCTGTTGAAATGAAAGCCAAATTGCTTCAGCTATGAAAGCATAGGTCCAGGAACAATATGGCTGACAGATTAAAACCAGCTGTTTTCTTAGATAGTAGTTCTAATGGTAGAAAGACACAGTATTCAAAAGCAGATTAATAATTATAAGATGTACTAAAAGCAGGTAGACACAGATGAACAAGGAGGAAGAAGAAAAAACTCCTAGAAGGTAGCTCTTTATTGTACTAAGTTATTGTACTTTATAGCCTTATTACCACTTTTTCCTCAGGACTACAAGCAATCTTGCCATTATCCTGAGTAACAAGATAATTTGTTTTCACACATGGTGGCACCACAGACTCCTGTATAAAGCTGCTTGTTTCCTTTTGGACGATGCCGTATCCATTGTGTGGATACTGCACTTCAGGAAATTAAGGTTAAGAAACAGTGAAAGCCACCGTTTTCCTAATTGTGCTGGGCTTGCCTCCCGTGAAGCACACCTCTCCCTTCAACAGTGCTTCCTCTGTTAAAGTGTCTTCTTTCAGATCCAGCCTGCTCTATTCTTTCTCATCCTTTTTCCTACAGGAGTCACTGCATTGAAATTAACCCTATGCCTCATAATAATATTAAGGGCTTCTGTACTCAATATAAAAAGGAATTCTAGCATGTCATAAGTTGCAGGGAACCAAAGGGTCCCAAACACTGTCTTTTACTGCTAGTAAGTGTTCAGCTTCAATAAGTAGCTAGCTTAATGACGTTTGGGGTTTGTATGGTTGGGGGGGATGTGTGTCTGTGTGTGCTTTTTTTTTTTAAAAATCTAAAGACTAAGAATGTAATTCATCAAGAATAAAGAAATAAAACATACTTCTGCTTTGGAAATGGCCTAGGTATTGTTTATTTTTAATTTGTGACTTTGTATTTTGTTTTTCTACCTAAAATTGTTCCGGTTTTGGAGTTCTCAATCTTTTTTAGGCACAAGCTGTGGTACCCTCAGTTAACTTGCATTCGCAAAATGCAAGGTTGTTGCAGTCTCCAGGTCTTCCCTCTGCTTCAGGAGCAGAAGCCTTTTCATTCCCTCCATCCAACTGCCAGGGAGAGACAGCATTTATGGAGGAAGAAAGAGTTGAGACACCAAAGGTACAGCTTAAAATCACCCTAGTGTTTTGTCAAAAATCACTAAGGCTAAAAAAAAAAATAAAAAAAAATTGCTGCCTTTTAAATTACTGCCTAGTAAAAGCTCAGCTAGTGGTAGTAGCTGTAGCTCTTCAATAATTAATTGAAGGTCAGTTCCTTCTGACAAGGTAGAGTTCACCATCCTAGCACAAAGCACTGTGGAGTCAGAGCCAGAGCATTTGCTAATCCAAACTAATGTCACTTCATTGACCTTGGTATGTCTCCTGTGTCTTGCCACTTGCAGGTAGCTGAGCTGGAGAACCCTTCTGCTTCTCTCTGCTTTCAGTAGCCTTTTCCTCAAAGACCCAATGTTCTCAACTTGCTCCCAGCCACTTACTCTTAAGCGTATGCTGTCCCCAAAACTCTGGTCTCCAGCAAGTTCTCATTCCTGAGAATCCTCTCAGAATAGACAGCAAGTCAAATACAAAGACCTTTAGATATAAACACTTGATTTGTGCATTTCTTTTACTAGCTGGACAAAACACATTGCTTTATCACTAATCTGCCTCTTATCATCTTTGCTTACATTTCAATCTTACCACACTGTCATTTGTAAAAAAAAAAAAAAAAATCAACCTACAAGAGTGGGTTGGTTTGGTTTTTTTCTTTCTCAAATATATTTTTAAGAGCCCTGAAGACTCCTCATGCTTCTAATACAAAGGGTTCACTGCTGAGTATCTAGAGTAACCTAGTCAGCTACTCAAAAATTCAGACAAATGAGAACAGGAAGGCATAATGGAACCTTAACCATAAGCTTCCATTGCCAGCTAAAGCGATTAAAATACCATGCACTTAAAATTCCATATCTCTGCCAATTTTATAATAAGCCAGCCAAAAGAGTTACATTTTTGTTAATTTTTTGTTGAATAGTAAATAGCCAGCAGGACCTTCTGACTGCCAAGAACTGTTAGAACTGCAGCACCTCAAATAGGTTGTAGCAGTTCTCAGCTAGGCCATTTCTGTAACTAGGAATGCCTGTAAAATATTCACTGGAGACCACGTAAAATTGCAGCTCCATCTAATGGGTTTTGTTTCCTGTAATCAGACTGGAAGACTTTGTGTAGGCTTTCCACATCCACCGTTAACAGACTTAACCGAACTCAACTAATAGGATGTGACAGCTCCACAGCCTTACAAATGTATGGTTAAAGCTTAAGTCTCTGAAGGGAGCTACAGTCTGATCCATTTTGCCATGCAGCTTTGAGGTCTGTGACAATACTCTGCAGGGTAGCAAAGAGTAAGTGAAACACATGGGAGTTAGCAGCTAGAGCTTGCGTGAGGAAGGGGAAATAGCTTAAAATAAATACATTTATGAAGTATATGATTATTTTCTTATGAAATTTCGGTTGTTCTCCCTCACATCACATTATAAACTTAATTTCAGCATATTGTATTTTGCTTAGTGCTAGCTAGGGGTTCAATTTCATGCTTGCCATTTTAAAGCTTTTATGGCTCACTTACTGGTTAGTTACCAACACTAAGAGCGTGGCCCTGGTTCTCATCACTGTTCTAAGTAACTCCTTGTGTGGTCTTTTACAGGTGGAAAGCAAAAAGCAGTTCAAAGACATTTGGAAATTAACATTTCAAACTTTATTTTGCATCCCTGTTTGCTTTTGTAGATGGAGTTTGGCTAGAGTAGATCAACAAATGGTGACTACAGTGAGGTGTCAAATCACAGTCGACTTGGGAATATTCAGTGTCTTGAGTATTATAGAACATGTCCACTAAAGACTTCCAGCCTCTGATCCATGTGCCATGGTAAACTGCAGAGAGCCAACTGCCCACATGGTATTGGTTCTCTTTCCTTTCCAGCAGTTCACTAAACAGTCTTTCCAGTTCTTTTGCTGCCAGATCAGTAGAAGGCATGTGAATGGGAAAGTCACAAATGGAGAGTAAGGTGTGCAAGAAATTAAGCTTAAAGATATAATCCATTAAATTAAAATAGAGGCAGCAGATTCAGAATTTTCCTGTGCAAGCATCATTTTACTGATGCTCAAAATATTTTTAGCTATTTCTTGATACTGCTTTAAATATTTTCCTAGAGTACTACTATATAGTCTGCCTGCAAGACCATTTGTTAACAGCTGAAGTGAAACTTCTTTTCCAAACACACTTGTTTTCAGAATACCGAAGAACTTTGAAGAAAATTCAGGAATGGTTCATTGACAGTTTTACATAAAATCACCTGTAGCAGTGCCAGGTTTTATGCTAAATGAATGTGTTGTTTCATCCATATTTTACCCAACCTGATCCTACCAAAACAGTAGGAGATTTGTGCAACAGGACACTAATTAGAGTTTCTAAGGTATTACAGAACAGAATACTCACCTGAAAACTGCATGACATGCAGGCCATGGTCGTCAAAACCCACGTAGTTGCATATGGCAAAGAATTTAGTTAAGGTACAGAAGGATTCAGGACAAACCGATTTGGAGAATAAAACCAGAATTGAAATCCTAGGAGTATTTTAGGTTGGAAAGGTCCCTCTAAAGGCCCTTTAGTCCATCCTCCTGCTAAAAGCACGTGTAACTCCAAAGCTAAGTGATGTTGCTCAGGGCTTAATCCAATTGAGTGAATCCAAGGAACAGGATTCCACAGGCTCTCTAAGCAACCTTTGTTTGCAGAGGATCACCATGAATCAAACGAACTTTTGCTGGAAAGGGTGCATTTATTGTATTATTCCTGAATACATCTCTGCAGGAAATGTGCAGAACTAAATACAAGACTATTTTTTCATAGTGCTTATCTGAGCATGACAAATGAGCATGGTAGGTATAGCGAGGGAAAACAAAAATATTGTACATTCCATAACTATTTTATATTTGTGACTAAGGTGACAAACGTTTTTAGTAACTTAAAAAAAAAAAAAAAAAAAAAACACACAACAGAAAAAGGAGCCCTGGAGAACACAATATTGTGGAAGTAAGATTATTTAGATTTAGGGAGTTGAGTACTATGAGAATGTCAGTGGTGATCGTACCTGGAGGAATTTGTTTGTTACATACAATTCTTAACAGGTCTTACTTAACTCAGTAGATTATAGGGAGGTTCACGTGTTTTAAATATCCAGGCTGCCTTCAGTTTACACGATAGGCAGAGGTTTCTTGCACTTTGGGGCGACGCTGTGTGCACATAATTGAAAGCTGTCCATCTTCTCCTTGTGCCATTTAGATAAATGGCTGCCTGCTAGATCCTGTGCCTCCTGTGGTGATTAGGAAAGGATGCCAATCACTGCCTACCAGCATGATGGAAACTTCTATTGATGAAGGAATAGAGACAGAAGGCGAGTCAGAAGATGACCCTGCACAGGCATTTGCAGCCCTCCAAGCAGCTCGCTGTGGGAAGCGACGTCACACTCTGGCAGAAGTTACCAACCAGCTGGTGATGATGCCAAGCACAGGTACAGAAGTTAGCACAGACATCTCAAAGCTCATTTCATGCTCTCAGCACTCAATCTAATAAGCCCAGGATGAAATCCACTAGGTTTTAAGAGTGACAAGTACAAGACAGTTTCTTGGTTTTGTTTCTTAGCATTTGCTATAAAGGCCAAAGGGGAAAAAACCCACAACAAAACACTCCAAAATCTGCCTTAGAGACAGTTTAAAACCAAAGCAGCAAATATACAGCTGGCTCCAGTCATGTACAGCCCCAGTAGCAACTGGTAAAGTCTGACAAGTTGGCTTGTTCTTTTTCACATAACTGGATGTCCCCAAATCATTCATCCCCGAAAGATGTGCTGGCAGAGGAGAACAGTGGGGAAACAAAAACCTCTGGATTCTCGGGTATTCCACAACCAGCAAGATGACCAAGCCTTTCAGCTCAGGCTACTGTCTTGTCAGTATTATCTATGGAAGAAAACACCGAACACTCTCCCAACAAGCCACTGAACATCATCTACATAGTGTCTTACTTCTGCGATTATATAAACTAGTAGCAAATCCCCATTCTGGTACTGCCAGTGTTAAGTTATAGTTACTTTATGAAACTTGACTTTTTTGTTGTGTTTCCTCCAAGACAGTCACTGTTGGCAGGAATAGCTTGAGCCTGTGGCACTTCCTTTGCTTTGCTAAATTACCGCTGCACTTTCCTTTTTATTCTGACTTGGTTTTTGTCACAGGGAAAGTCTACTCAATGGATGAAAACTCATCTCTGGGCAGTATTGATTCAGAGTATGACGTGGGATCCCTTCAGAGAGATATTAAATTCCTGGAAGACACCTCTTCCGTGAAAGAAATGGTGCTAACTAACCAACAAGCACCCAGAATGACACCACCTTTCATAGGTCTGAGACCTGCCAATCCAGCCATGCAGGCACTCACGTCCCAAAAGCGAGAGACCCACAACCGCTCTCCTGTCAGTTTCCGAGAGGGGCGCAGAGCTTCTGACACATCCCTCACACAAGGTAATTATAACCATCGTCATGACGCATTATACTTAGACACAGTAGTTAATGTACTCTGTACACAGAAGTGCCAAGCCACCTTGTGACTTGGTTGTTACCTCACATTTGCTGTGCTAACCAGATACAAATTAACTGATTTTCTGACAAGGGTTTTGCTCAACTCTTCTCTAGGAATTGTAGCATTTAGACAGCACCTCCAGAATCTAGCACGAACCAAAGGAATCCTGGAACTGAACAAAGTCCAATTGCTGTATGAACAGATGGGATCAGAAGAACCTTCTCTGATGTCAACTGCCACCCAGTTGCAGGACCTCATTAATAGTCCTCCACAGGTACTTAAGCCAGAAATCAAGCTTCATATTTCAGGTGTTAATGCTTTGGGACAGATAAGGAGAGGAATAAGGTGTTCTGGAGATCTGAGTAGAGCTAGTTTACAGATGAAGTTCCCACTTCTCCTTTCCATCTTCTGCAGAATAAAGAATGGGCATTTGCAGGCTAGCCTTTACCATCCTCATGGTGTCGGTGAGATGGCAAATCAAACATCTTACTGTTTTTAATGTGAAGGATGTTTTAGATTTAACAAAGCCCAATAACATCTTTCCCTGTTGGAGTTGGCCTGGTATAATTCTAAGAAGTGCAGAAGCTGAGTGATAATGATTGGCCTGATTTGCATAGTGAAACACCGAATAGCTTCTAACAGCACCCTAGTCATTTGTTTCAAATGGAACAGGTCACAGCAAACAGGAATAAGAAGTTTCTGTTAAACCCCAGGAATAAAATGGGTAAGAAGTACAGAGGCACTGTAAGCACCTAATGTTCCAGATGAAGCCTGCTATTCTTAAAGCTCCACTTGCTACTTTCTGACTGCTGGGAAACTTCAGTTCTGATAACTGCAAAGTTGCAATGTTCTCACAAGAGTCTCTCTTGATGTGAACATGCTGCAGTGCTCAGGGTATTCTCATGACAACAATTCACTCCCCTCCTACGTCAGCGCTCTCCAGCTTCCCAGAGATGCCTACTCCATGCATATCCTCTCCACCACTATTGAAAGCTTTTCGCCTTCTGTTTTAAAGCTGTGAAATGAGAGCTGCACAAAAGTATGCTCAGAGTTGAGAGCATTTTCTAACCCTGTACATTTACTATTTCAGAGGAAAAGTCAGAAAATGCATTATATATAATATCATTTTAGTTACAGATGTGAGCCCTTGCCATTTTGCAGCGCACATCCTTCAAAGCTGTGTAATTTAGGCCCCTCACTCATGCAGTGAAAGTGGTGGGTGACACCAGAGACCAGTCCATATGGCACCTATGAAACCTCTGTCAGGGGAGATCCTTATACAAGGGGTTGAGGCAGAAAACCTTTTTCTGGGGATGAAACTTGTTCCTCTTCTCTCTGCAGGAGGAAGCATCTCAGCAGCAGCAGGAAGCAGCATCTGCTTTCCCTAATGGTGCACATCCCCCATTATTATCCAGACGGCAGAGCTTAGAAACACAGTACTTACAACACAGGCTCCAGGTACCGTACCTCCCCTCCACTGAGTTAAACCAGCTGCAGTTACTACACAGCAAACTAGCCTTTTAGATCTTATTACTCAGGAAAATCAGTCAAAGGCTAAATTAGCAGAGAACAGCTGAATTTGAAATTATGCTGTATTTTTCTTTTGTCAGACACTGACCCAAATTATGCAAAAAGTATACTATATTACTGCTGTTTTCCTACTCAGTCTGTTACTGTATAGTGTTATTAAAGCAATTTGAGGTAACTGCTAGTGAATACCTATTATCTGTGTTGCACCCCATAAAGGTTATGCATCAGCATCTGAGGAGCCACTTCGCACCCTCTGGGGCTTACTGTTTCTCCCCTTTCTCCCTCCCCCTTTTTTTTTTAAAAAAAAAACCAATTTTTATATAGCTTTAGTGTATTAAAAAAAAAAAAAAAAAAAACACAACTAATTTTTCCAGGTTGCAGCTTCTCTTTTACTTGGGAAGAAATCTTTCTATGGATTTTTATGGTACCATCTGTCATGCAAAGATACTCTTTGTCCAAGGGTTAGAAGCCAATAAGCAGTAGTGGCTGTGGTTTTAGATAGTAGCTATATTGACAGCTTCTGAAAATGGAGCTGGGCAGTTACACTGTCAAAAGGGTAGACAATCTTCTTTCACTTGCTTTCTGGACTAATACATTAAATCAAATGGAATTTAAAACAGTGCTGCTTTTCTTGCAGAAACCCACTCTACTATCAAAAGCTCAGAATACTTGCCAGCTATACTGCAAAGAATTGCCTCGGAGTCTGGAACAGCAGTTACAGGAGCACAGGTAAAAAGCTTTCAAACTATGCAGATAAGTTACTTATTCTCAAGAGTAATGAAAGAACTGGAAGAATCTTTATCCATTTAGAAATTCTTTGAAAAGGGAAAGCTTCACTTGAAAATTTGTAAGGACAGAGGCCTGCCACGTGTTTACACACTTCTGTGTTATGAGCTCATTATCAGCTAACACTGCTAGGGTGCAGGTAAACTGCAAATACCTGCATGCTTCATTTAGTGCTAATGGGCATATAGAAGCATATGAGGAATACCTACATGGTTGTACTTAATTTCACCCCCATCCTCCCAACCAGCCATTGTTTATAACCTACATATTGCAGCATTTATCGTACGTTGGAACATGGATTGTGTATTTCTGCCTGCTGGGAAGCCCTGCAGTCATGAGGTATTTCCTGTCTCATTCCCATGACCCCATAATTTCACAGTAAATAAACCAACTTTTTCTTGTCATATAATATCAGTTTAAAAGTGGCACTCTGAAAAAGTTACAGTAAAGAATGAATAGATTAGAAGTGTCCCCTTATAACTGTATGTATTATAGCAGACAAGATTTTAATTGCCAAGTTAAAGGGCTGTAAGTTCTTTATGAGCTCATCATTTGGTTATCATCAAACAAGCGAGCAAGATAGGGATAGTAACTGTCTTTAGTATCTGAGTTTTGCAAAAGAATCACAGAAAGAAAGGAAAATAACAACCTAGCTACATGCTGTCTAGAACAAAAAGACTGAGGAACAGAGGTATAAAAATACTACTTGATTTCAAGAAAGCATGCAATCTGTAATGACTTTTTAGCTTATTGCCATTCCTGGCAACTGTAGGAGTTCATTAATCCTAATCAAGAACTTGACTAACAGTATTGAGAGCAGCTTGGTGTACTTGTTTAAGAATAGGAGGTCTGCATAGACAACTAAGCTGGGAAGCAATAAATTCATTTTCTGAACACTGTTGGCTTGTGTTAGTAGTAGGTTTCCTGTTTCTGCATGCTTTGGGAATTGGCTGGCAGGAGACCTCCACTTTGTTGTATAACAGGAATTTGTCAAAGGTAGCTGTAAACCTTGCATCGTGTTGTAAATTCTTGCCGTTTGTAATGAGTCAAAAACAGAGTTTCATGAAAGTTCATAGGAAGCAGTGCAGTTCAGAGAAAAAGAATATGGAGGGGAAGGAGAATTTGTTCATTTCCATTAGTAGCCAGCAATACTCAAGTCTTTGGCTCCCAAGTTCCACAGAGCAGTGAACAGCAGGCTTAAGATACAAATACAATGCCTCTTATTCTTAGCAAACAAAATTAAACAATGCACAGGGTTAACTTGATTACACAGAAAAAAATCCCTAGGCAATTGAAAAGGTTATCAAAAGGAGGTCTGCAAACTCAGCCTCTGCACATTTGCTGAAAGGTAAAGATTCTGGTCTGCTGTAAAATTTAATAAACAAGATTGCCCAGGAATTTCCAATTCTGTATTTCACTCCCTGCTGGAACTGTGTGAGTGACTGGCATGCAGGACTCATGCTAGTGCCTTAACACTTCAAAAGGCAAAAATAATCACTGTTTATGTCCTTGATTTAGGCTGCATCAGAAGCGACTCTTTCTCCAGAAGCAGTCTCAGCTGCAGGCTTATTTCAACCAGATGCAAATAGCTGAGAGCTCATACCCAAGGTCAGGTCAACTGCCACTTTCATGCCAGGAGGAGCAACAACAGCAGCAGCAGCAGTCAACGCAGTTCAGCTTGCAGCAGGCTCTGAGCCCTGTGATGGAGCCCTCCTCAGAACAAATGCAATATGACCCCTTCCTCAGTCAATACCAGAAGGTACAGCTGGATCCACTGCCACCCTCCCAGCTCACCAGCTCATCACGGTTGTCATCACCAGTTCAGGTGCAGCAGCCGCCACAGTCCTTACAATATTCATATCAGACTTGTGAATTGCCTGTTGTCACCTCTTCTGAGCCAGACTACCCAGACCAGTGCCAGTATTCCATGGACCCAGCACAACAGAGCAGTGTAGCATTGCCTGACAGCCAGAGCAGCTCAGCATCTCTTGAGTCCCAGTCAAACTATGATGCATTAACCCTCTCAGAATTGCCTGGACTCTTTGATTGTGAAATGATGGAGACTGTAGATCCCCAGCACAGTGGCTATGTCCTGGTGAATTAATACCATGGGGTGACTAACATGAGAGTGGAAGACAGGACAAATGGAGAAGCATGTGCATTTGTGTGTTTTTTTGTTCCTACCCCAAAGTTCATGGTTATTTTTCAACCCTTGAATTAACAGGGGAATTAAAAATCCACCTGACTGGAAAAAAAGCAGGAGGTGGCAAGAAGTGTTTGGCCACTAGCTCCTCTTGCTGGTGGCAGGGGCTAGAGAACAGATAGTGCTGTTTCATCCCACAAAGAACTAGTTTGCATAGAAAGAGGCAAAAAAAGTGAATTTTAGAGGAAGGATATAGCCCTTTCTAAAAAAAAATTGGGGGGTTTGTCAGCATTCATCTAACATTCACTTGGAGAAATGAGAATGAGTGCACAGTGTATTGTACTTCTTGGCAATAAAAGCAATAGTTTTCATTGAAATTCAGGGTAGATTTGGGTCTGCGCTGATAGCAACTGTAATACTCTCGAAACAGTAGCATGAGGTGAAATTAAAGGAAAGTTGCCCTTTGGCATCCAATTGCTGGTTAAGCTACTGATCTGGAACTACTCCGTGGTAAGTCTTTGAGATCACCAGGCATCTCAGGCAACCTCCACTTCCTCCTGCTAGCAAGTAAACTATTTCCCAAGCCTGCCAATGAACTCTTAATTGTCCACTAAGGAAAGCTTCTGGACATTGACTTTGTCAAAAGATACCTGGAACTGACACAGGGCACCACAGTGGTTTGTAGAGACCTCTGGGTGGGGATCAAAATACTAAAGGATTAGCTAACAGAGAGATAGACAGTAAGAAGTAACATGAGGGGGAAAAAAAAGCTGCAGTCAATGGCATTTAAAAAAAAAAAAAAAATCCACCGGGGTGGCTTTTGAAATCAACCCTTTTTGCAGGCAGGCCTTTGTGGAGGGCTCTGTCTTGGAGAAGTTCCGATCACTGGAAAGGATCCATCTGTCCTTCAGTTGTATTTTAAAAACAAGCAAACAAACTGTGTTTTGAATTTGCAGTATGTGTTGCTGGTGGTTTATTGAGCTTTGTATATTTGGACAATTATTTAGGGTTTTAGAACTTAAGGATAAAAACAATGAGCTTAAAAAAAAAAAAACCCTGTGAAGTGATAGTGCTGTGCCTTTTTCAGTTCTTTATCAGCCTATATGCTTTTTTCTGAAGAAAGTAGACAATACCCCATTTATATCCTTGCTATAGCCAAAGTCCCTTCAGAGCACACGTTCCACCATGTGGAACATAATGTTTAACTTTCTTAGTGTTTTGATTGCTCATGTATATATAAAGTTGAAAGTATTACAGCAATATTTAGCATCAAACTGTTGATGTATCAACCATTTCAAGAAATACTAAACTCAACAAGCAGTTGTATCTCCAGAACTTTTCAGTCATGAAATGTGAGTCATAGGGGGATTGTTTAGGAATCTGCAGAAAGTTTAGATCTCTAGTTTGGGTTTTGTCTCTAGCCTTTAAGTATTGTGGGACATTACAGGATGATAGTCAAATGAGGCTCATAGCTAGACAGTTCAGCCCTTTTCTGAGCAAGCATTAAGCACAATTGTAGATTTCATTAAAGCACAAAGAATGGAAGAGAAACTGTGCTGATCATATATCTAGGAAAAAACCACCACTGCTAGAAGGTTTGGTGAGCTAAGGTCTTTGATACTACAAATAATGAGGGTGTAGAAAGGTGGATAATCAGCCAGCATTTACAGCAATAAGACCACCTTTAAACGTGGAATAGTAGGACTTTAGTCACTGCATTGTAGGCTGCGTGAAGGAGAGAAGGGTTTAACAACTGACAGAAGGCACCTTGCTTCCTGTATACTATAACAGAGAGGCAACTCTTCTTGCTATGTAGCCTGCTCTGATATTGGTCCAGTTGTGCAGCTAGACTTAATCCATAAGTGCTCAGCTTCTACCTCTGATATCACAGTGATTCTCAAGGCATCAGCAAAGGAGCGTTTAAAGAACAGGGATCACATCCACACACTACTTAAGTGATGCAAGATAAAGAGGGCTAGAAAGCTCTACTCTAAGTAGCTGAGATAGAAAAGGTTTTTATTATGTGGTTTCCCTTCAAAAGGGAAACCTGTCTGACATGGTAAATAGCTATGGAACACAGAAACCCCTGTGATACCTTAAGTGACTAACAAAGGGAAGGAAAACAGCTTGACAAATACTGCAGCATAACAGACCAGGCATTTCACTGCTGCAGAAAAAGAAAATGAGGCAACAAGAGTCCTGTCCTTTCATTCCTTCTTCCCTACCCCACAGCATAATAAACACTTTCTGGAATTTTAGTATCTGACCAAGCACTCGAGGAACTACACATTGAAAACTGCTAATAGGACACACAACACCTATGGAGACAGGCCCAGTTCTGCTGCAGGAGCTGGGTTACTGCCATAGCTATAACCACTTCCTTCCCCATCCAGCTCCAGGACATTTCAGGACTCAAAGATAAATGAATGGCAGACCTCAAGAACAGTATTATTTTTATCAGGATGTGCCAACTAGACTAAGCTCATTTGAGCTTTGCAGTGCTGGTAAAGGGGAAGCCACAGTGGGTTTTTTTAATGTAGTTTAGACTGACTCTTCCCCTCAACCAAAAGCATATTTAACATTTCATGTAATTTCCTTTAAGCCAATTAGACTAAAAGGCTTCTAATACAGCACAGTATTCATTGGGCACCACTTTTGTACTACTTCGAAGTGGCTTTTTTGTTCAAATCTGTTATGCCTAACATTAGAGAACTGTGTACACTACTGTTAGAGTAATTATTAGCTTTATTATCTTTGTAATACAGACTCCTTTGAAGAGACTTTGGTATGATGTATATGGGGTAAAAGTTTCATATGGAGAAAAGTGCAATATGTGTGTGTGTGGTACGTTCTTTAATGTATTTTTTTAAAGAGTTAGAGGGTTTAGTCTCTGCTTTGGGATAAATGCACTAGTTTTGTGAGCTCCAGTTTGGCAAGTTCATCTGTAGTATTTACATGCAACTGATATGCTGGACTCTGTAAAGCAATTACATTGTATTAATACAAAATAAAGAATACGTGCATTTCATTTTTAAATATCTAGTAAGCTAAAGCAGCCCCTGCCCCTCTTGTGTTCTTAGCAGCCTCTTTATGTATTATATTGTTATTTTCTGTCTGAGGCACCTAGCTACACATGACAAAAGAGAAAATTAATGGCTACTGCAAAGGCTGGATTTTCTAGACTGGTTTGCTTCCTATCATTTTGACATACTTGAGGTAGCTGATACCACTGACTTTTGAAGGCAAATATGAATGGACAAAGCATTGTAATAGCTTCAGCAAAAAAAGCTACATTTCTTTACTGCCTGCTATACCATGGAATGTCAAACACTTCAGGAGCATGCATCCAACACAGGCAAGGTCATCTGTCAGTGGTGTATTGCCTTGACTTTGAAAGAGGAAAGTTATTCTCCAAATTATCATCAGTTTTGACATTTTTCCACACTGATCAGTATATGCTCTCCAACAGGTGATACAAAAGCAGTTTAATGCTGATTGTATAATGGTAAACGCTAGGAACACTGTGTGAAGAGGATGGGGGTTTGGGTACTGCCAGAGGGAATCCATCGTAATTTCCCTAGTAACATAATCACAGTATGCCACTATGTCATCCCATGCTCCACTGAGAAGTACCAGTCTCCATTTGACCAGAAAAAGCACTTACAGGGGGAGCTGCTTGGGACCAGAATTTATTACCTCATAGAAAGAAGTTAGATTTTTCTCTTGGACATCACAGTGGAACAGTTTCCCCAAGACTCCAAAGTTACTTGTGAAATTTCTTGAGGTTAAATTTTTCATCTGTCTCGTTACATCAAGTACAATTAAAAAAAAAAAAATTGTGTCCACAAGAAAGATCTGCTTAGCTCCTTTTCTAACTTTCCACATTATCTTTACCTGTAAAGACATTCCTTCTCCGTGCTCCTCTACAGTATCCGTTTTAGCAGCTGTGCAATGCAAAGCAGTACGGGACAGGATAGGGGAACCTCAAAATCTTAGAGTCAGGTCCTTGCTGGGAAAAACAAAGCTCCTCAATTTCTCACTAAAAGAAACAGACCCAAATAAAAACACTGTCCTAAACTCTTTAAATCTCCTTTCTCTGCAGAGAAAAAGGTTGTCAAAAAAAAAAAAAATAGGATGGGTCCCTGTTACAGCCATTCTGGATAGTATAGAAGCAGTTGTTAGAGAACGGAGAGCATTTTTGGTGGGGTTTTTTTTTTGTTTGGTTGGGGTTTTTTTTTTTAGTTATTTACATGGTCTGGACCACACATACTTTCCACTGATCTAAGTCTTCATAAAAAAAACCAAATTGCATTAGTAAATCTGATGCTATAGATATGGTCATACCATGCAGTGTCACTTACAATGGTTTTATTTCCGTAGGTGTACAGGACTGTATTGGTTGGAAATAGGTGTCAGTACCACATGGGGATTTTACTGACAGTTCCTAACTTAAGAGAGTTTTAGAAAGCTACTCATGCAACAGGAAGTTACAACTAGGTCCTACTGAGCTAGTTATGCTAACAACTGCCAGGAACCTGTATTTCTGCCGTCCACATACACACAGAGTTTAAGGCAGACCAAAGAATCAAGGCACTGCATGGGACACTGCAGTCTTTTGTAGAGACTGGAAAACTTCATGCCACAAGATTGTTACAATACTTTCTACTTTCCTTAATGGAAGACTCATTCAAAATTACTTAAGATGAGATCAAAAACCAGTAGGCAAAGTTGGGGAAAATTTTTCTTCTGCAGAATCAGAAATGAAAAGATTACCCGTGTTTTTTGTTCCCTCTCCCTTCTCTGCTTGGACAGCAAGTTTGAATTGGCCTGTAAGGGACCTTCTGAGAAGGAAAGCCCCACTCCCGAGAACAGAACAAGACATAGATATTCATGAATTGCATCCTGTTAATGAGTTTAAAATCTCTTACCCCGATCTGGGGTGTAATGGGCTTACTTTGACTTAAGCCTAAGACAATCTAGGACTTTTGTCTTCAAAAAGAGACTTCCTTCCTCTAGAACTATAAGCAACAGCAGTGAAAAATTCATATTACTCTGCTTGAAGGACTACACCACTGTCCTGTTGCAAGTGAAAACTGAAAGTGAACCATATCTGTCCTCTGGTAATTTAGGCAGAAAGTTTACATTCACAGAGAGGATGGGCAATTCAGAAGAGGCTCTGTGGAAAAGCAAAATGCCATGCTCTTCACAGAGGGAGCATCAGAGACCAGAAAATAATACAGGGAAAAAACAGTAAACATTACAGTTCTTCCATAGGACTGCAACAACAGTTACGTGACACAAAAGGTCATGATGCATGTGTGTGTATGGGGGCAGGCAGAATCTCTCGATAGCTCTTTTCTCAACATCACTAGCAACATTAGTGTGACCCTCAGGGTTTATTGAGGAAACCCTACCAATATGGTCACTATCATTACTGTTACAAACCAAGCTACTAATTCTGTTGCAAAGTGTTTTGTGTCCCAGCGCATCTAACTAACTGCTTGTCTGCATCTCTTCGTGGCCAGTTGTAGCTGCGGTCGCTACACAAATGCAATCTGGACAGCAGCTTCAGCGTAATGACCAACTGCCTGATCGTCTTCCACATTCCCATGAATCAGAAGTATCAAGAAGCCTTTAGACTCTGCACCCTTCGTCTACTACACGAAGTTTGACATGGTCAACATAGCTCTCATAGCTGCTTTCCCACACATCCTGCTCCTCTGCTGACGCCTAGAACTCCTTATACACTCTTGGGCAATGATCCGAGCAAGAAGGGTGAAGCACTGTATCTGCCTGCATGCCCCGCTTAACCAGAGATGTCAGCCAGCGATCACAGGGATGACTCTAGCTGCACAGAGACAGGGACTGTTCATCACTCCTTCCCCAACAGCACCACAAACAGGCTACATACAAGACAGGAAAGAGAACGCAAATGCACTTTCCCATACAGACATAGTCTTCCACTGCTCACAGTCAAAGCAAAACCAGAGGCGGCCACACCTTAAGGGGTTACCCTCAACTAACCTTACAAGCTCTCGGGAAGACACTCCCCAGACGCAAAGGCTAAGCCCTCCTTATCACAGGAGAAAGCCCTCCCCCTCACTGGGATAAATTCTGACTTACAGACTAGGTCAGAGCCTCTAAATCCTTTGCAGAGCACAGCATTTCTCTGCTAGGCCTCAGGCCAGCAGAGCTTTCCTTTTCAATGTTATCTGGCTGACAGCGGTCATTTAAGTCCCTGGCAGATGGATCAGCAGCAAGGCTGTCACAGGAATACAATACACACAAGGTAGCAGCCAACCATCAGCACAGTTTATGCATGGGGTGAAAGCAGAAAGCATACACATCTCTCCTGCTGATTAGGCTTTTACAGTTTGGGTGTAGCTTTAAAACTGCCTGAATTTGATGCGTAACATCTCTATGGGTGTGAGTTTCAGCCTCTGTTCACCTGCGCCAGAGTCCTAAACACCTTCAGGATAAACCTTGAAAGGCTTCATCCTCGAGTCCTTTTGATATAGAGCACAGCAAAGCAAAGGACAGGTGGAGGGAGATTAGTTGAAGGAAGAGTGGAGAGAAAGCCCATTGAAGAACTGGTGCATTAGAAAGCGGGAAAGGGTGAGTGTCTAGGAGAAGGTTGCAGGAGTAGATAGACCCAGATAACAAACACTCTCAATGACAGCTCAATAACACACAGACCCCCAGCCACAAGTGCACCACAAAAAACTGATCCTCTGCACATACAATACGGGAAGGACTTCAGCAGACCAGAATGCAGACATACGGCCAGAAAAGCTCCAACACCGATACACCCAACAGCTGGAAGCTTTAGTCTTGCCAGGCTTCAGTCAAATCTAGACACTGGTCTTCCTAGTACAGGCAGATTTGTAATCTTGTATTACCTACTTGGTAACAATCCTAACCTTGTTTACCCACTTGGTTAGGTAAACAGCACCAAGGCTGCGTGCATTTACCTGGAGCTATACTGACTTGGGCACTGGAAGGATGCACTAACCCATCTGCAAAACAGAGTTGGCCAGTTTCCTGATAGAAGGTAAGAGCAGGTTTGTCAGCTGAAGATGAAGCCTCCCTCCCCAGCTCTGCTTGCTGAGATACTAACTCAGGATTATCTGAAACATCATAAACAAGCCGCAGAGCTCAGCATAGTCCTCCAATAAACAGCATGGCCCAGTCCTGTGCTGCCTAGAGGAATACTCCACATCACAGCCATGGTTCTTCCCAGCTTGTGTTGAGCCCTTCACCACCTACATGCAAAGCCTGCGTAAAACAACCCATGCTGGTTTGCACTTTGCTCACACATCAGGGAATTGTGACACTTGGACCCAAACATTATAGCACTGACAGGAGTCATCTGCCTTACAGTGACAGCCAGTGCAGGACTGTTTACATGGAAATACAAGCTAGTTTCCTTCCTACAGATCCTCCCAAGAGGCAGACGTTCTCCCACAGCAAAACATCATGCCCATAAAAGCAAGCACCGAAAATAAACACTTTACCAGCACCCATTCTTGACAGGCCCAACACCCTGCAGCACAAACAAGGACAAGTTTATTTCATGCCTACTGCTAAGCATACCTTTCTCTAGCCCTTGTGAGGTGACAAATGCTCTGCCAACAGAGCAGAGTTGAAGTTGAAGAGCAGTACACAAGCCAGGCAAAGCACTCAGGCCCAAAGAGAGACTTTGGAGGTTTTCTCTCCTAATTAACTATCGCTTTTTCATTGGGACCACATTGGTTTTAGATTCAGTTGCTTCTCCTTTGCCCCTTCTCAACTCAGCCTCCAGAAGATGAGGGGACTATTCCCCTCCTGCTGCCCACTGTCTAGAGAAACATGACATAAACATGAAGGCTGATGGGAATGGAGAATGAATGGGAACATCCAGGTGTGCAAGCACTGAAAGGAACAAAGTGTGGGAGAAGGGCTTTAAGAATAGAAGGTGTAGGTGGCATCTAGATTAACAGGACATTTGGATCCCAGCACATGGTGAGTTAATCCTGACAGCTTGCAGAGTAAGTGGGGGGTAGAGGAATGAGGCAGATGAGAGACTGATTGCTGTTAGCTCCTAAAGGGCTCAAAAGGTACATCCGAAACCAGCATCTTGCTGCCAATCTAAAAACCCAGGAGACATAAGGAGGATGCCAAAAACATCACCCCTGTCTTCCACCTCCATTACTGCAAGGAATTCTGACCAGATCACATGGATACACACATCTTGGTGCTTGTGAGCATGTGGGCATGAGAGTGCAAGTAAGATCAAGTTTATTTTAAATTGAAATCACATTTTCCTCTTTTGTAAGACCTCACATTGTCATAACACTATTTTCCACATTAACTGGAGAAGAACACAAAGTGTAGGGGCAATGTGTGTAGACTTAAGTGCTGGACAACACAAAAGGGAAACATGTATGATAGGCTTTATGCTATGGCTGTTTTAGGAGGTTTAAGAAAAATAAACCAACCAACCAGTCTTATCCTAATGGCTGTTATTTCCAAATAAGAATGGAGCTGATGGGCAGAGGTCTGTGTTACTTATAAAAGAATTACCGTGGGTGAATTTTGCAATTAATCACCACATCAAAGAGCAGCTGGATTTACTTAAATTGGAACTGCTTAAATAAGGAATCGGCAGTCAAGTCAGATGTGCACATCCTGAAAGGCAGAGGGGGCTGCATTTTGGAAATTATCTAGTAGATCTGAAAAGGCTCAACTAAGTTTATGTTCAAAAAAAAAAAAAGGGAAAGACTCAGATCCCCGAGATCGACAGACTGTGTAACCTCTTCAAAGGTTCTTAGAAGAAGTTTCTGAAGGAGCTGATCCAAGAGAAGGACTTGCTTATTGGACTGCTAAAGCAGTTTCAGACATGCAAAACTGTCTGACAACAAGGCATATTCTAGCAAACACTGTTCTATGCAGACACATCAGTAAGTGCAAAAATCTTTGTATAAAGTAAACGGAGAGAAAGGGCATCCTCTTTGTGTCTTCAACAGCACGCCCTCCTAAAATGGTCACGACACAGAGGAGAATCTTCTCAGAAGCAGGGTTAAAACAAAAAGGCACAACAGCAACAGACTGCTGATAATCAGACTTCACAAATACTGAAGCATGGAATGCAATGTTAGATGAGACTTGCAAGTATATTTAGCTGCGACTACAGAGGATGTGACTGAATGCAATGCTCTAAGTTCTACCCCCTGCTTGTCATAATCTCTTAATTTGTGTATTTTCTAACGAAGGAGTACAGCATGACTATTTAATCATTTATAAGAACACTCTACACATGCAATTGAAGAACACATAAGACAATATAAAATTGTAGCAGAAATTAATTCCCCCCTCATTCCCTTTCCTCCTCCACTACTGGACATTCAAAGTTAAAACTGGAAAATGGTGCATAAATTCTGTAGCCTTGACCCTGTGGGGCAGGGGTTGTCCCTGGGAAGACAAAATACAAGGAACATTGCCAAGCAGGTCAACCGAGTGTACAGAATTGCAAGTTAAGACCACAAAAGCATTGTGATTTTTGCTGGTTCAGATTATTTTCTGATGGGAATATTATATTGCATGTTTGGAGTGAAGGTCAGATGGCAGAAAGCTCATTTTATATACGATGAAAAGAAACTTCTAATTGGGTGACTCTCACAGGGAATCAACTGTGAATTAGGTACTTACAACCTCAAAGGAATAAGAATCAGCAAAATGAATGGAGAAATAAGGCAAATTTAGCTGCTAGAGCAGCAGCCAGCCTAGGGCACATGGAACAACTAGCAATGGCTGTTATTTTGGCACAACAGAATCAAGGCAGACAGGAAAAGGAGGAATTGATAAACATGTCATAACATTTGACATGGTAACTCAAAAAAGACAAGTAGCAGTGTGGAACAACAGAGGTAGCAACAGGTACCAAGAGATTGGATCCAAAATTGAAACGTGCAGAAGAAGAGGCAAGACCAAGACAAGTCACCTCCCTGTGCCACCCCAGCAGGCTGTCAGACCGCATTTACAAGTACATTTTATACTTAAGTGGACAAAAACAGCCCACAGCAATTAATATTGTCTGGTAGCGATTCCTTTTTCAGAGGGGTTACAGAGCCTCCCGGTACTCACATGTGAGAAGTAGGAGAGTCTGTGGTGTGTTTGAAATTGACACCCAAAAATCCCACAATCTACAGACTAAATAGGAAGGCCCTTTTCTAAATGTAAACAGATGAGCCTCCAGCATTTAATGCAAGTAACCCTCCTTGTAAACAAATGCCACAAGTGAAGGAAGACACAAGAAAGAAGCTGGAGTAGGACAATCAGCAGGGAGGTAAAAACATGTAGGCAGGGGGGAAAAAAAAGAAAATGAAAAATAAGATCCAATTTGAAAGTTTCACCATTTAAGGGAAGGTTTCTCTCTTGGTGAGGATGGATATGCCTCACTGGTAATGGCAATTGCAAAATAACGAATGTTTCTGCTTCCACTGCTTTAAGGATTATAGGAGATGATTCCAAAGCATCTGTACTATTGCTTACACCTCAAAATTCAGAGAATAACACTGTGTCACTGCCTAAGGTTTCCAAGTCTAAAGGAATATACTCTGTGTATATTAACATGATATTAACCTGATTTGACATGATGTTAACCTGAATTGGGCATGTTAACATGATATTAACCTGATAACATATTAATCTGATTTGGACAGGTTATTCTGATTCTCAGTGGTTGAAAATTAGTAGAACAAAGAGTAATTATAACAGAACATGGACATCCAGACAGACTAAGAAATTTTAGGTTAATCTGAGCATAAAATCCCAAAACAGAGTGGAAACTGAAACCAGGGAAGAGACATGTCTAGATCACAGTATCCTCCAATTTAAAAGAAAAGGCCTGTAATGAAAAATCAAACCTACAGTTTCAGCAACAGAGAATACTATTCAGTGCCGATAATTTACTATCCACAAGCAGACATCAGACAGCAAAACTGTGTATTATGTTAGAAAAACCAACAAATATTACAAAGGACAAGAAATTAATATTGGGGGCTCACAGAGTAAATGGTGGGGGCCAGAGGGAGGGTAAAGATTGAGAAACTGAATCTTGTCAGCTCCTAAAGGGGTTAAAAGGCATATCCAAAACTCATACATCACCACCATCTAAGAATAACCATGGAGACGCAAGCAGCATGCCCTAGGGCATCATCCCTGTCCTCAGCATCATTGCAGGGAATCCCAAACAGACCACATGGATATATAGTCATCATGGCAGCATGCTCATGAGCATGTGGGTACAAGGGTGTAAGCAAGTCGTCAGGCTTGTTTTAAAATAAAATCACCTTCCCCTCCTGTAAGAACTCACACTGTGGTTTGCTATATTGCAACAACATTATTATCTCCAACTGTTTCTAAACAAACGCAGCCTATGTGTGGGATCTTCCCTCTCCCACCAGCCAAAGACCACAGGATTATGCAACAGAAACCTTTGTCACCTCCCACCTGGCCTCACAAAGCTACAGAGATGAGAGGAGCAGTTCAGTACATGGCTCACAGTGGCTTGTTTAAAACTGCAAACACAGGCAGACAGCTCTGCTCTGCTACAGTACACTCAGCTCGCATCAAAGCAGCTTTTTCTAACCCAAACTGCTGGAGCCATACTTTTTAATCAAAGCTGAGACTGAAGTACACAACAGCAGGACTGTGCGACCATACCGGGATACCCAAAACACTCTGTCCAAGCCCAACCTGCTGCTAAAATGGAATTATGCTGTAACACAATGCTGCTTTCTCTTTGATCCTCTACAAGCATTTATATCAATAAAAGGTTATTCAGGAAAAGGAGACCCATACACCAGATCTTATCTTTCCAGTTTATTTCAAAAATTCTGTCTGCCCATTTCTCCAGGGGTTTCCAGCAAGGATTCAATACAATACCCCCAATGGGAAGGCTCCATTTCCCATAGAGCTGTCACTCAGTGTTAGCAAAGAATTTAAATACGGTGGTTTGAGAAGAGATCTCTTTGCTCAAAAAGGTACTTAAATGTGGTAATTTCCTGCAAGGAAAATGCCATAATATGGTTTTATATAACAGTCTCTGCTGAACTGACTTATCAGCAAATAAAGGCTACAGTGTTTTGATAAGAATCCATATGGTGGTGGTTTGCAGAATAGGAGCAAAATGAGTTGCACATGGAAAGCTAATAGGAGGTTTGTTCCCAAAATACTCACAAATGGACATTTACTTAGCTGAGAATTATATGCTGAGTTCTGGAAAGGTTAGGCACATTTAGGGAGTTCATAAGCTCTTTGCAGCTTGTCTCCTGCAGGCTGCTATAGTGGAGACAAGCTGAGAGCATGCAGCTGCTGACGTCAATAGGGTAAATAATACCATCTACTGAAATCACCTGGGTATGCATTACCCTTTCCACAGAGCCTGCTGAGCACGCTCTGCTGCAAAGCTGCCTGGGAAGCCCAGGTGTCTGCTTGCATGGAAAAATGCTACATCAGATCAAGTAAATATTCTCCAGGACCACTATCCCCCTACAAAAAATAAATACATTGAGCTTCTCAGTGCTTAGGGTTCTCTCATTCTTTGAAAGCACAGTATACAGCACCATGGCTCAGTTCATGTACCAAGGGCCAGGTACTGTGATACACAGATGCCAAATAGCAGAACTCAGAAGAGACCAAAGGCAACCTTTCCCTATTCCAGGCCAGGCTATTCTGTTTGCAATTAATAGCTTACATCTTAGTCACTTGGAGAGGCCACTTCGCTGCTGGTCTGGGGAATCAGGAAGATACATGTCCTCAGAGGCAGCAGAGCTCCTTTTTATGACTCTGCAAGACCTGGGGTCCTCTCCTTCAACAAGCCAGCCCACGAAGTCAGGTCCGCATGAGGGACTCACAGCAACCAAAGGGAACTGCACAGCACTGCTGGTCAGCAAATACTGTCAGGGTCTCGGACCACAACACCCAGAAAGTGGTAGGTACAGTATCAGCAGATACTGCAGTTACTTATTTAAAGAGTAACTCTTGCTTAATAAAGTAACTCTTTAAATACCTATAAAGGCAGAATCCCACCACCTCCACTCAGAAAAACAGAACCCAAGCTGGAAAGTGAGTGCACAGCATCCTCCAAACCCCAGCCCAGCACCCTAACCACTAGGCCACACTGTTTCTCCAGCAAGCTTAGTCTGCTGCCTTCAGAGCAGGCAGAAAAGGAGCGAAAGCCAGTGGTCCCGCCTGTCAGAGCTCAGGTATGCATTCCCACCCCATGTTCCCAGCCTTGCAGGCTGTAAGCTGAGTGTTTGAGTCTGGGGAGAAGAGGGGAACAACAACTGCAGCCACCACACAGAAAACCTGGCTTTAACCTCCTTTCCTGGATATACTTGCTATGAGCAAAAGCAGGATGACATTATTATTAATGCAGCAAATTAGCGGTTGAGTCTTGTTAGCACTGCTCACGTCACTGCAGCTGCATTAAAGGCTGTTAGAGAGACATATGAATTATTCACACTAATCAGAGCGCTGACAGCAAGATCTGGGGGCACAGCCAGGGCAGTGGCTGCAGCTTCCTGCTCGCAGTACCTTGTCATGACTGGAGGCCAGCTGCTCTCCTTTCTTGACAAGCATTTCCCTGGAGCGGTTGCCATGTCAACACATCCGTCTCGGCCATCCTACTTGTCAAGTTTAAGGTAATTTAGCACAGAAAGCCAAGGAAGGTTCTGAAGTGCTTTAACTCTTTTCATGCACTGACCAAGCTCTTCCCCAGGAAGATGGCTGGAGTGGTGAAAAGCCAGAGAGAATTTGCAGAGCTGCCGATGGAAATAGAAATAGCTGCTAAATTTCCCCTGCCAAGGCATCCAACTCCTCCTCTGGATGGAGTAAGGTCCAAAAAAGAAAAACACACCAAAAAAAAAAAAAAAACCAAACAAAAAAAAACCCACCCCAAACAGCAACAGAAGCACGCACACACAACCCCCCCTCCAAAAACAGCTCTATACTAGGAGTCCTGGTCCAGCACCAATTGTCTAGAGCCTGAGGCACAAACCAGATATCCTTGTGCCCAGCAGCAAATGGTTCCCAGTCAGCATAGGCAGCAGGCTCACAGAGAGGCATGCTCTGCACATCCCACTCTAAGGTTTAGAAAAACACTCCCACAGCCAGTACACCTGCACACAGACCTCACCACAATCAGGCTTAGTGCTACAAAGCAAATCAACTAAGGATTCCCCATTTCTAGCCGTAAGGGAAATCACCCTTTTCCAACAGACACAGCAGATCTCTGAGGGTCTCCATGAGCACCCTTCAGCTGCAAGATGGTGCTGTGGTATCCAGACCCTTACCCTCTGCTCTAACAGAGCCAAGCCCAGCAACCTCCAATGACCTGCATGTCTCCAGACAAGCCTGGCTCAAGGACTGGGTTAGGCCAAGTCAAACAAAACACTGGCTGTGCACTCCTGAACCAGCCACACGTGCACACAGGACCCTACTTCTCCCTGGACCCGTTTGACATATTGCACTATACTGAAGGAGTAGCCAGTACGTGGCACTTAAGGCTCCTACACCAAGCTGAACAGGACAGAAGTTAACCTTGTAGGTTTACAGCATTGTCTGTGAAAAGAAAAGTTAAAATACCTTTACTGTTTCCCAAAAAAACCTCTAACGAGAGTGAGAGCAAGCGAAACTCAGCCTTCTGGCTTCATTACACCGTGGTTATTTTTCCCCTTAATACTTCAGGTTGCCACATATCACTGTGATGCCAAGCTCCAGTTAAATAAGCAAGACCCTGACCTCCTCCTACAACCACATGGCTTTAACATTTAGCCTTTCTAGTTTAACCCAGGCCCTTAACCTCTGGGTCCAAAGACACTCCTGCGGCCCTAAGCACTTCACTTTGTTTTATTAATGTTTCTTTAAAGTAATCAGATATTTGAAGAGAAGCCAGAGCTCTGATTCAGTACCACCGGTCTAAAAAAGATTAGATGTTTCTCGGTTTTCCAGAACTATTTAGCCTAAATATTGATGAATGACAAGCAACTGAGGCATTTAATACTCCATACAACAAGACAGAGTTGGAAACCAAACACTTTGAGTGCCATTCACTTCATTTCAGTAAAAGCAGTTACAATAACAACAGGAATTTTGGGGAAGGCTTTCCAAAAATCACTGTCAGGAAAGCTCACAAAACCTACTTCAAAGAGCCTACAAAGACAGTTTGCTCCCTAAGCAAGCATTTCTTGAGCTCCAGGAAGCCCTGATAACTCCTTTCTGACCTGCTCAGATGACATGATTTGATTAAGATAAACAAAAACACAGGAAAAAAAAAAAGGGTTCATAAGCAGCTTATACATGTGTTATCCTTGAGTCAGAACTGGAGGCTCAGTAAGAAGTACAAAGTGCAAGAAATACCCATGCATTTTTGCTTTATTTTGAACATGTTGCCTAAAGCCCTGGCATGACATATCCAGATTTTTGTCTTTCCCTGGGGTATTCATCCCAGAATACCAGTCTTTAAAAGGGCTGATTTTTATATCACCAGTTCTTAGAAGCCACAATGACTTTTTTTTTTTTCCCCCCCAAAAAAAGAATTAATTGTAAATGGCCTAAAAATAAGCCTGGAAAAACTCAGAGGGGAAAGCAACATCAGCTTCTGGCAGCTTTATTACAGCACACTTTGTACTGTGTGGCCTCCATTGTTCCTAGTGGGGTCACTGGGGGATGGGGGAAACCTACTTTACAGGCCAAGAGACCTCCTGTAGTCACCGCACAGCTCAGAGACATTCAGTTATAAAGCAACAAGGGGAAACAGCTACACATTTCACCTGGTAACCAAAAGGACCTGTACATAGTAGCTACTTTTCCACAGCAACCCTCACCTCTGAAATCAAGTCATCTACATAAACAAGGCCACCCTGTTTTCCCTGAACAGAGAACAGTGGCTATTGGTATCTGACCGTAGGTTTCCAGGACCCACCTCCTAGGAAAGACTAGAAGCCACCAAAGGCCCCTGCAGTCTGTATGGTGCCCAACAAAGACATGTTACAAACAGGACAGAGAAACACAGCACCAGCATCGCAGGTTGTGATTACAGGAAACCGCTATCATTTTTGCCAAGCACAGCCACATCTCACACAGGACATGGTCTACACAGAATAAACAAAGCTCCCTGCAGCCAGAGGTGCAGCTCTCACTATCCTGCCAACACACTAGCCCTCAATCCTGTCAGGCAGCAACCTGCTTCAATGAGCAGAGCACCCTTCTGTGCCTTTGGCACCCTCGGCCACGCTTCAGCTCCCCACTCCAAGCAGAGAGCTCCCTCCTCCCAACACACGTCCACCCCACAGCCAAACCCCCCCTCACTCCCCCAGCCTTACCTCCAGCTATCAGCAAACCCACGCAGCACGCAATCACCACATGCTCTGCCAACAGCCAACTCAACCACAGAGAAACTTCCTGAGTGCTCTTGGTGCCACTCAGGTGGTGGCAATCAGGGCTTGTTAGCAGCAGCCAGGTAGGCACAGATGCACAGAAGGAAGGCTGAGGGCTGTGCTGCCCACCAGCCCAGAGGGGCAGGGTGGCACACCTTGGAGGTTGTGCGTGGTCTGACTGCTGCACACCTGCAACAATTTACATGTCCTAGTGGTGTTCTTGGTTCAAAAGTCACTGGGGTGAGGCTGACACCATCCAAACATCAGTTTTAGCAAGCACAAAGGAGAGCTTGGGGAAGAGACAATGCAATGCACATAAAAAGATCTTTCTCATTAGCAGATGCCCTAGTCTGTGGAAAGCATCCCTCAGAGTGTGATCCTGGCATCTAGGGTTCCATTCATAAAACAGAAAAAAGTCAGAAAGTTGCCCTCACAGGCACCGTTCCTACGCAAAGGCCTTCCCATAACCAGCAAGGACCCCAGGATCCGGGTCACGCGGGTTTCACACAATAGTGCAAAACACACCCCTCTAGCTCTCTAGAAACATAGCATTTTTCCTGGATTGAAGACAGCGTGAGGGGGTTAATGGGCTAGCACACCAATTCAGGCTGTATCTAAACAGAAAGAAAAATGGCCAAAACATTTCTTAAGAGGAGAGGCAGCTGACGGCCCGTAGCATCTGATCTCCTGCTGCCAACATGCAGTTCAGGTACCCAGGGTGTTTGGAGCCAGATCAGCTGCTGCATTTAGTTTTCAGTAGTGCCCTTCTCCCTGTTTTTGAAGTAGGTCTCAGTCACAAGGCAGGCAAGGCTAAAAGGTTTGCTGGGATGGATTTGTTCTGTCAGAGGGGATTTTGGAGACAGTACTACCAAGTCTGCAGTCTCAAAGGACAGAAATTCTCAATAAAGTAAAAAAGATATTTTTTTTAAAAAAACAGAAAGTAACACCTCCTATTTTATAACAAAAGAAAATGTCCAAAACCTCAACATCAGCTCTGAGTGGTTTTAAAAATATGACTGGGAACAAGGAGCAATCTGACTTTTATAACCAGATTGTGAGGATAAGGCCTTAGTCGTCAGTGACAAGTTTAGCTCCAGGCACCAAGGGTATTTCCAAAGTCACACACAAATACCCAACAAGTGAGATGGCGGGTAAATTTAGCAGACAGTCACATATTCCCCACTGCTGTATGGCACTTTAGTCTGGCTCAGCTACACACTTCTGAAGGTTTCCCTGGAGAAGGTCTACCAATCCCCCCATTTATTCACGAAGCAAGGTGAATGTTAGACGAAGGCAGGAAGAACTACCTGCTTTGCCATACTGGCTCTGAAACAGCGATACAGTTCTGTGGGCCAGCTGAGGACTTGAAGGATGAACTTGTCAGTTCCCAACAGAGAGAAATTGCTGCTAGCTGAAGGGCAAACCGCTTTCTGGGGATTTCTGGAAACCTGCGGTACCTAGTGCTGAATGGCTCACTTGGGAATTATCCTGTAAGTCCAGCTTTTCATGAGTGTACAGATGATACCTTCAGCTTGCTGTACAACTGTTCCCTCTGCAGTGGTCTAAAAGCATTGACCTGCCTGCAGGGGAGTTGCTGGTGTCAATACAGTCATGCCTGAAAGACTGGTCCTTAGAGAACACAGATGGGAACAAAGCACCAGTTGGAACAGGTAAGAGCAACCCAAAAGGATAAGCCCCATAAAACAGGTTTTCCAGCTCTGGAGAGGAAGTTCTCTGCCTGCTCTGCCCGTGGCTGAGAGAAGCTTAAAATTTCTCAGCCTTGATTAATTTCATTTTAAAATCTTATTTGTAAGACATGTCCAGTCCTGTCACACAGTCTGCTTTAACAGCAGATGCTTCACCAAGCACTTGCTCTGTGAATGATGTCACCGCTCAGTAAACGGGTCAACTACATGTAGACAAGGCATACTCTCAAATAAACATGCCCGGTTTCCCTTTTCATGCTGAACAACTTGTATCTGTTCTGTCTTCCAGGAAACAAATCAGTTAGCGGCTGTTAAGAATATTCATCTAAATCAAGTGATCACAGCAGCTTAAATACAGTCCTTTAGAGGCAGAACAAAAGCTCAAGTCCTCAGCAGTAGAGCTCTGGCTCCACTGAAGTCAGGCAAAAGTTCCGATTTCACTTTGGTGTTACAGGATTTCTTGGTT
The DNA here is from genome assembly GCF_000690535.1 of Cariama cristata. Classification (NCBI taxonomy): domain Eukaryota; kingdom Metazoa; phylum Chordata; class Aves; order Cariamiformes; family Cariamidae; genus Cariama; species Cariama cristata. Next base: position 48,811 of record NW_009619054.1, on the reverse strand, counting down.
TGTCTTAAGGGAAATGCAGACTTTGGAAGTGGGACTATTTCGAGAGCACTTGCCATTTTGTCCCATTCCCAGAAAGGAAGGAGCATAAATATATTTTGTCTTTACTGTTGCTCCATAAACCAAAGGTTAGAACAAGAGAACTGAAGCAAAATGAGCACGGGGGTGTTCGCAGCTTTCAGTAAGGCAGCTGTCTCAGAGAGAGGTGAAGAGTCCCATAGCAGGGATTCAGGTAAACATTTCCTTTCTCACACACAGTAGGTTGTGGGATGCAAGGGCAGTTTCCTGAGGTGCCTTTCATACAAAACCAAAGAGCCTCCATGAAAAATCTGAAATTCCACCAAAATCAAAGCCCTTGAACTGAGCAGACATCTGGCCTACCACATCTGAAGCACAGTGCTGTCATGACCACGGTTATGAAGAGAAGGCAGCTTTCCAAGCCCTGCTACCACTCCTCCTTTGGAGGGACCTCAGACATGGCTCCTCCCTGCCCTCACAATTAGTCTCCTTCCTGCTCTTTTCCTGCCCTTTCTGTTCAGGCAACGCTGCTTGCATGGGGCGCTGTCTTTCATTGATGTTACTTTCTCGTTCAAAGAAGTGTCTTTCAAAGCAGGTAGAAATCCTAGTGGAGATAGAGCTGCTGTCCCTTCTACATGTGTAAGCAGGTTAAGATAAAACACATAGGCGAGAGGTTTACATCAGCCTGCTGGTGTGTACAAAACCTTTTCCAGGCTAGGACTGTCCCAAATAGTTTTCCCTGAGAGAATGCAAGACTTGAGCATCTGCCCAACAAGGCTTCCTCATGTTTCCGTAATAACAATGATAAAATAATCAGCTTTTACATTTCTCTCACCAATAAGAAATTAAGCATCTCCTGGGACCCCCTTAGAGACACTTTAAGGGGGAGATGCACTGGAGCAAACAGAAAACCCTCAGGGAGCTCTGGGTCAGGCCCATTGTTAGCAGGGCACCATGGAAATCGTGTTTTGGCTGGTTCAGTCTGGTCCTTCATGCCATTACATTCCCCAGGAATGAGCTCATGGTTTCCTATAAACTCATGCATCAACTTTTAAAACAAATTTTGGCAGCTGCTTTGCAAGGGAAGGGGGAAAACACGCAAGTCATACACTCTCCCTTGCTTGCTTGTTTGCCTAACCCGTCAGAATGTAATTCTTTATTATAAAAAGCTGAACTTTTACAAGCCAGGAGAGCATCTGATGGAGCCCAGCAACACATTTTCTGTGCTACTTTGTGGATTGTGAGTACTGAACGTATCAGCATTTACTTAAAACAGCAAGTCCATTTGCTCAGCCTTTTGCCTTGGTTACTTTCCTGACTGAAAGGCTGCTGTTTGATAATAGTTACTGCTACAGTAAAACAACAACAAAAATCCAACAACAATGACACGACTACAATCTCTGCTGAACTCAGGAGCTGGTCCCAAGCCAAATGCATTATTATAAAGGGCTGTAAAGAAGATTTTCAGGTGGTCTTTGGGAGCCCAGCAGTTCAAGAAATATCGTTCTTGTAAGGAGAAGTTGTTCTGTCGCTGGAGACCCTGTGCTGAAACCCAGGGCACGTTTGCAATTGCAGGGAGGTGAAAGCCAGTTTTCTCCAATCTGTTTAGTAGTACAGGCTTTCCCGTTTCCCCAGCACAGGGGCACTGGAGCCGAAGGCTTCATCTGATGAACTTCCCATCCACAGATCTCACAGTCTTAGGACCTGATGTCTGACTATACAGCATTGCACCAGCAGATTACAGCTGGCAGTGGGGACATAGCTGCAGCAGCCTGGGGCCCAGCAGCTCTGCTGCAATGTCACAGCTGCATGTTTATGCCATAGGAGCACTCGGCTGCCCCACCAAAGCCTCTGCTCTGCCAGGTGCTGTGCAAAAAAAGCATTACCTGGGTGTCCTTACTAAAAGGGCATGGGAGCTCAGTTTTCCTGCAGCTCCTGTCCCTTCTGAAGGTGTGGTGCTCTGTCATTCACGAATCATTGATGCTGGCACATAAGCAAACACCTGTGTCTATATATTTTTGCATATATATATATGTCTATATATTTTTGCACCTAGGAAACAGATTGCAGCATCTAGGATTGTTTCCTTCCAAAAAGACTTTAGAGATGCCAACTTTTAGAGACAATCAGCAATATGAAAACATGGAGAAAACAGGAGCCTCGTATGGGGACCCAGCAGCCCAAAGAAAGTAGGGAGCGGCATTCTGGAGCAGCAGGAAGTCTTTCCTGTAGTCCTGCTTCCTTGACTACAGCAACCACCTAAATACAGTCCGTCTTCCCCGAGTGGTACTTGACCATCTGCAGTCAGTAAATCATCTCCCATGCAAGCAGTGTTCAATCCCCTTGCTGCCACTTTTTGTAAGGCAGGATGTTACATTCAACAGGACATAGCACGGCCTCATCCAAGAAAGCTCCAGGCTGGGATTCAAGAGACACACACTCAACTTCTCAATTTTGTGGCTCAGCTTCAGTCCCAAAGACAGTAACAACCTCTATTCACATTGCTTTCCTGACCTGTTCTCCCCTCTGGCTTAAGCAATTACCTACTTCTTTTATCAGTAACAAGTTTTTAAGTATCTGGGGGAGCCTGACTGCTAAAGGAAGCACCTAGCTGAAAGCTGCTAATCTGCATGTCTCCCGTGCTGTATCACATACAAAGTGCACTTCTGGCCAAGATCCCAGAGGCAGGGGATGCCAGGAGCTCTTAATAGGTACATGCCAGCATTCAGAGAGGCACATATACACAGAAGGTCCCATTCGATTTACTGTCGTTTGGCCCCATCTGAGCTGT